>NW_013666752.1:258398-287736 GCF_000517525.1 Limulus polyphemus
TAATTTCAAATAAAGCTTTGTTTGATTAAATGCTTTTATATTTCTCGCATCACAGCTTTTGTCTACTTACTGAATAATTTGCCGAAAAAAATACTGATCTATACATTTCAAATCTAAATTTTCACCGTGCAATGGCGGGTAACTCAGCTAGTATGTATATATACATACACACACGCACATGATTCATGGCAACGAGATAACAAATTTATTAATGGTACAAAACATTACTACAAAAAATGCAAAAGAAAAGTAAATAAGTTGTAAAGTGCAGTGGTATTTTGTGTGTGTGTGATTTACGCAGAACATTGCATGTTTTAAAGCTGCTATGCACTTTTTCAATGTACAATTGTGGCATATTGTTTTAAATGTCCTGTATTATGTGTTCTGTATTACTTTTTACAATTCAGCCAAGTTGTTCAATTCCCTTTTGACTTTCTCAGCTGTTATATAAGTTCATACAGCTCTCAAGAATGTTCATATTGGGATTTTTGTACAGGCCAAACTATGGTTGTGAGTGTTCCATATGTCACTTTACTGTTGTAACATTGTTTAACCATATATTTTCTGTTTACTTGGGATTATTGCTTTGCTGGATGATGATGAATTCCTGCCTGATAAACTGTGTTCTTGTGGATATTGTATGATGGATCAGAATCTACTTATCAACAGTAAAGGTGCCATCAGTTTTGTGTGGATCACTAACACTGTTGGCTGAGATACAACCTCATACTTGTATTAATCATCCCTCCATGTTTCACAGTGAATGTTGTACATTGGCTATGATACTGTTCTTCTCTCCACCATCAAATGAACTTTTAGTAATTGTTGCTGAACACTTTTAATTTGGAATCATCTATAAAGATCACATGTTGTCAGCTTTACTCATTACACTGTCTGTGGACCAATGCCCACTTCAACTTTTAGGCTTGGCACTTATCAGTAGTTTTTGAACAGCTACATATCCATCGAGATCACTTTGTACTAAAGTGTATCTTATTGTATTTACAGCAAAGTTCTTGGTAAGATCTATACTTGCCTATTATCTGTTTTGTAGAGAATTTATCCTGAAATACTCAAAATCACCTGAGGAAAGTTTTGGATTTCTACCTCAACCACTGCTATTATTAATGGTACCAGTTTCATGTATCCTCATTGGAGTCTTGCATACAGCTTCTTCTAAAACATCGAGTCTTGCCACAATTTTTCATGTGGAGTATCCCTGACCAGCCAATACTTTGATTTCTATAGACTTCATGTGGTATATCATTCCCGTGAGACATAACTGAATTCATACAACTGTATGTCGTATTACTGCCTCTACTTTTATGGGTTTTATACTGGTGTTGCACTTACTCAAACCAGTCACAATGTGAACTATCAACACCATTTTCATCTGTGTTCTCATTCTGTTTCTTGTAAATCTGATTACAACTGTAAATTGTACTTTGAAATATGAGGAAATGAAACAAAGTGATTTAACTTGTATTCTGCATTTTGTTTTAAAAAATATGATTTACATAGGTTTTGATATTAATGAAACATTTGTTATTAACCTCTTGGGACTAGTAGGGCTATGGAAATATTTCAGAATTATCTTTGTATGCAAACACAATAATTATTCATTACACTTAGTACAACTGTAGGAACACACCATGGTATTATTAATAGATTGGAGATTACAGTGAAAAACTGCTAGAAAAAAATCAGTTTTGTGCTCATTGTATTCAAAAGTGGTAGCATACCCATAATATTTTATTTCTTTACTGTTTCCATGATTATTTCTAATACTGTATGTATGTATGTATGTACGTGTATTTCTTAGTTAAGACAGTGTTTCTAAAGGTAAAGCTTATCAGAATATGATAATTTAATTGCTTTTAAATTCTTAACCATGATTACTGTCTAAGAATTGACTTTTCAGTGATTTTAACTGGAGAGTAGAGTATGTACTTGAACAACAGTTGTCACTAAGAAGAAGGATTTTAAGCATGGATATAGTATTTCCAGGGTTTCTCAACTTTTTGCACCTCAAGGTCCACACAGTAGTAAAGGCCTACATATGCAGTTGATGACTCATTAGTTTATGGCAGTCACAGTTGCAGCGGCACAAAACTACGAGTCCCATAGCCCATCAGTTAAGAATAACTGGTGTATACAATGTAAAAAAAAATTATTCTGTTCATAAAGTACACACACTGTTTAAAAAACTGCTTAAAAGGCAGAATTAATGTGTTGAGTAATTAGATTTTAATTTTGGATGACTGATAATTTTCTCATTGTTTTGAGTTGAGAGGTATTTAGCTGTTATTAGGAATTATCAAAGTATCATTTAGACTGTTGGTCTGCATGCTAAATTTACTGATACTGGGCATATATATAGTTCATTTGTAACAGATGAACTTCTACTATAATGTAAAATAAACCAATTTGTGATGATATTGAATCAGTAATCACTTACGCTTGTGTGAGAAAAAGAAAAGAATATAGAATCCATAATGAATTTGTTTAGTGTGTCATATCTGTAGTAAAAAAAAATATATTTTGCAGAGGTCATAAGAAGCTATAATGAAATAAATGTATTTTATGTGTAAAATATGTATCTCAACTGTAAAAGGAGATCAGTGCATGTTTCATGATGTTTAAAATATTTTGTTTTCAGGGAAGAGGCTGAGGTGTCACCCGTGGAAGAAAAAGAGAAAGAAATTATTGGAGAGAAGGAAGCAGTTGTAGAGACAAAAGCAGAAGGTAATTTTTTTTTTTAGTTATTGTTTATGCTAATTATTTTATGTTTATTTCAAAGGCTTTTGAATAAATTGAGCATTTGTAGTGCACACACACACACATTAATACCTAGGGTGTATAAATATGAAACATGAAATAAAAAGAAATTATCACCTGTGTGCTCATTTTGTTTCTTGGAATTTGGAATATGTTGGTAAGTTGTGTCTTAAAATAGGAGCAAACAAAACAAAATGGTTTAACTTGTATTCAGTTTTTTCTTTTGAGATATGTGATTCACATGGGTTGTGGTATTAATGAATCATTTTATTAACTTCTTGGGACTAGAAGTGTAATGAAAATATTTTTGTAAGTGAACAGAAGAATTATTCAGTACATGTAGTACAACTGTGGTAACTTACCATGGTGATATTAAATCTCTTATTTCATTAATAGGTTGGAGATAACAGTGAAAACCTGCTAGAACAAATCAGTATTCTAAATGACTTTGTAAAACATTTTTTATATCACGCTTGTCGTTTATTTCTAAAACTTGTTAAAAATCATAGCAATTTGATATAAAACATGTAACAAATCTTTTATTCTGGCTAAGAACAGTTGAATTGTTACTACCAGGATTCTTAATGACTATTTATTAAAACCTTCATCAAACAGAATATACTCACAATCCAATAATCATACCAGGCCAATTGTTTACTAATTATACATCTGAAAATGCAGAAGTTTTAACTTACCCAAAAAGAGTAACCTTGACTAAGAAATATAATATTAGCACAAGCAGCATTGGGAAAACAGGCCAGTAAGAAGAAAAAACTAAATTCAGATGTTATCACAAGCTGTTTAACAACACATACAATACTCTAATTCTAACTTGCAATAACCTAAGCAAGGTATTTCACATAATATATAGCTCCATAATGGCTCAAACACCTAGCTTTGATTCTTTTCATTTATACATTTTATTCTCTACCAAATAATGTGATTACAAGTCAACATGTGATTACTATTGGCTGTTGACAGAATATCTGATGAACTTGTTTACATGTTGTAACAAATTGATTTATATACCTTCTTGGTTGAAATTATGGTAAGGTAATACCTTAGTGTCACCTAGTTTATCTCTGCAAAAATGTGTACTAAAATTAACTAACAGAAGTAAGCTGGCATTTTTCATATTGAAATTTAAAAGACAACTGAGTGATAGAGGGGGGAAAATGTGTAAAATATAAACTTAATAATTAAGAAAAAGAAGGGATACCACTTCACAGACAGAAAACTGATCAATTTTGTTATTATATTAAATTATACTTATCTTTTTTTATATACATAATGTTTGTATGTAACCATATAATATTTTGTGTTGTAATGACTGTCATGCTTTATAAATACATAATCTAGTTAATTCTCCATTAAAAGTGAGCAATATCACACTCTTAATGTAATATACTTGGTTCAACCTGATGAAATTTCCTTGGTTTACTCTTCTTTTCTATGGGCTTGGAAATGTGGTGTTGGAGGTATATTATCACTAATCTCTGGTTTAGCTTTAGAATTATTTATTTGGAAACCTTTCTTCTGGTGAAATTCTTATTGGTTGTGGGTCTTAATTAGTTGGTACCAAGCATCAGTGATTCAGGTAAGCCTATTCTATTTCTCTTTTTCTTTTATAGCTGTGTATTTTCTTTTGCTTGTGCATGGGCTTTCTTTAAAAACGCCTGTATGCCTGGGTTTTGCTTCCTTTGTACTAACTTTAATTATATACTTAATTATAATGAGAGTTCCCTGTACCATACAGCTGTGGCAGAGACATTTCCACAAGTTATCACAGGTTCACAATCAGCACCAAGTAGTAAGTAATTTTTTTAGAGAAATGTTATAATTTATATATTTTTTTGTCTAATTCATTCCACCTGTGTGATTCTTTTAAAATTTGTGTTAATAGAGAGAAGCAAACTTGCATTCTTTAACTTAGTATATCTGTTAAAATGATAACGCTAAAATAAGAATTAACATTGTAAGGTAAGCAGATTAGGATAATGAAATATAGTGGGAATTGTATTGTAAATGGGATAAAATAAATATGTTTAAGAAACTACATGTATATGACTAAGGGAATAAACAAAAAAATAGATCAGTATTGGGATAAAGTGGTTAACAATAATAGTTAATTAAAATTTGTATTTTATCAAACTGAACCAAACACATTAGTCCTTGTGCACATTTCATTAGCAATGGAGTGTGTATAAATTTTATGGCAAATCCTGTTTAAAGAAAGGTTAAACGTTAAAGCTTAATAATAATAGGACTGAATTATTTCATAGCAAATGTTATATACTGATTTTTCTATACCTAATTTAATGTACAGGATGTGACGAAAGTTTAATATTTCTTTGTGAAGATACTGTATCTAATCATTTTTAATAATGTTACAATGTGATTACAGTTAGTGTAAATAAAATTGCCTGTTTTTATTTTCATTTGAATGGTAAAAAATTGTAATTTAATCAGTTATTCCTAGAACTATCTACTGATGGGGCTCAATTGTGTTTGAAGCCCATTTTTCTAAACTATTTATACAGAAATTACATGTGGGCCCAAAGGCAATTGGATATAGGGTCTCTAATACACAAACACAAAAAATAACAAAACAAACCACAACATAAAAAATATAAACAAAAATGTCATCAATACTACAATTAATCCCATTTATTATTATTGAAATTTCCTATATATTTTACATAACATATGAGGTATTTCACCCAAATATTTTGGTCAGTTCTTTACAGTGACTGTCATAATAGGCATCAACCTAAAGTTATTGATTATGATGCAACATGTGGACCCAATGGTTAATGAATGGTTTAAAAATAAGCTAGTAATTTGAGGTTTAAAGTTATTGGGACTTGATGAAGTCAAAGTACCCAATGCATTATCTAACTCTGTCTTTAAGAGTCAAATGTTATAATTTCCTCCAAACAAGAAATAAATTTTCAACCCCTGGCATACTGGTACTTAAATAATACCTTTCAGTTTTTCTTTAAAGTAATATTTTTGTAGACCAGGGTTGTATTAGATTTAGTATTTGGTAATTTGACTGTTTAATTTATTCTTCAAGCTAATGTAAACTGTGATTTTCTTATTTAGGTTATTTCAAAACAGTGACAAAGTTTGGTAGAAATTGAATCTAAAATCTTTAATGTACTTACCTATAGTTTTCCTAACTCATTTGATCCTAAGAAGCTACCATGGTAAGCTTAAGTCCCTTTTTTTATCTTTCTATTCTACCTACCCTTTCTTTATTGATGATATTTTTCCTGCATGATGCAATTAACAAGCATGATTTTTTAAAGCACCATTTTCTGAGAAGGAAAAGAAAAAACGAAGATCTCTTCCTAGATCTCCTTTTAGTAGTTGGAGGAAGAAGAAAAATTCATCTGTGAATGAAACTGATGCTGGTTATCCCAAAAAAGGTATAGGTATCTTGAAAACCACAGATGGGTATAAAATCACATGGTTATTCAGACTCAAGTGCAGTTTTTTTGAAGACCCAGAAGATGCTTAGTTGACTTAATTGACTACTAGCATTAGATTTACATTCAGACTTTGTTGCAGGTGTCATGTAAATTTGGTGGTGGTGCAAGTCATTCCAACTGAGATGTAGGTATCTTATAAACCAGAAGAAGGTTGAGTTGACTGAACCTTATAAAGTAGATATGTTGGTTATATATGACTATCAATTAGGAATTACAATAAAACCAATGTAATTATCTAGATATGACTCTTAATATTATTGGTTGTCCATATATATACTTCCAAAACAGTCTTACCTCTACTTACTCAAAGCTATCTCGATCCTGAACTGCCTTCTAAGCATTACTAAAATTTTTCACTAACAGCACACCTGTCTTTTATACCCCATCAGTTTTTTGACTTTTCAGAACATTTGTAATCATGTGACTACCTTCCACGAATCATACTGTGCCCTCTATACTAGCACAGTCAGTTCCCTCTATGATTCTAAAATAATCCTCATTTTATTGATTGGCATTCTAGAATGTAGATGTGTGTTTTAATTCACACTTCATGTTACAACAAAATTTCAGTTGTGCTTGATCACAAATTTATATCAGTTTCAACTTCAAGTTTTGACTTTTTGTGTTTGATTTTTCATTGTTTCTACTCGTTTGTTTTAGAAATATTTCTGTTTTCCAAATTCTAATTTGTTCATATGAATTTAAGATTTAATATGGCAGATGATGAAATTCTAGCAACTGTCAACAATGGTCTTCATGAGTCCTCAGGTCTCAGGGTTGACATTACCTGCTGGGGAAGTAAGGTTTTAGTTGACGGGGAATTTGTATCTTACGTTCAGCCAACAACTTCTTTTGTTTTGGTTTAAATTTTTCAAGAGGAAGGATATAACTATTGAGTGGAAATTTCCTTCTGCACCTTCCACCTGTTACTGTACCTTCATGTAATCTCCTGGGTTAGGTATTGTTCTTTTATCCATGAGACCTGTATTCCTCACTCTCTGTAGTTATACCCATGTTTAGCAAGTTTATGTGAGCTTGTGGGGATTGAATTAATTTCCTCACACAATAATTTAGGTTTTTCATGTCTACTCTGCTCAGTATTTGGTAAGTTAGATGTTTTAAATTCTTTTACCATCTAAGTTGCATTTAGAATTTGATTATTACTTTGTTTTTTGTTTAATTTTTGGTATATGTACAGGTTTTGCACAATAGTTACTGTTTAGGTAATTGTAACTTCAGCCAGTGTTGTTGGTATGTTGATTCATTATTTATACTTCTTTTTACTGTTTATGTTAGTTAGTTTGTAAGTTCCTTTTTCTTTACTTCTAGTCACATCTAATAGGGGATTAGATTTGAGTCAAATTTCTGTTATTGTTAACTGGATGCCTCATGTTCTTCAGGCTAGGTTTCACTTTCGTGTCCTTTGTCTTTGTTCTTTGAGTGGACTTATAAGTTTGATATTTATGTGTTTTTAAGTTCCTTTAGTGCTTTTGTACTTTAAGTGTTGCTTATTGTTTTATGTCTTAGGTCGAATTTCATAGTTTTGCAGGTTTATTATTATAATGTACTTTGTAGACTGTACAAATTTCTAGGTTTTTTTAGTTCATTAGCAACAAGTCCTTTTCCTAAGTATCTGTATTTTGTGTCTTTTTGGTTACACTTCATGACATTCAACTGGGGTTTTACTCCTGTCTAATTGTTGTCTCTCGAAAGAAAGGAGATTAAAGACCCGTCGTAGACAGTCCTGATTGAACTCTTACCTGGAGCCACCTCGATTCTCCATGTAGTCCTACCTCTCACTTAATGAGCTTATTTTCCCCAGGACTCTGGATGATGAAATCATCGTGACTGATGCCTGTCTTCATATTCCAACTGTTCCAGTGTCACATCATTTTCTTCTGTTCATCCAAAGAGTTGTGTCTTCCAGTTCCAGGTGCTACTGTTTTGGTCGTTCTTCAGTTTCGTGTGTTTTGTCGAGTGGTACGCTCTTTTGTCCATCATTTTCATTCATTGGGTCTTCGTTTCATGCGTAACTTGGCTTATCCTATGTGTCCAAAGCACTTACCCATGAGTGTTGCCCAGGTGGACCGCACTTGTTGATCTCTATATGTTATGCAAGGTGTTTTCACTGGATGTTTTTGCTCGAACGAACTACGCTTGGCCAAATTAATGAATATTATGTATCCCAAGGAGTTCCCCTGGATTGTTTTTTTTTTTTTTTTTTTGTCCTGGGGGGCACACTTGGCCTATTCATATACAATTCATGGTCCTTCAGCCCCAACCACGTATAGTTATTTCGTTTTTCTTAGCCATCACAATATGGCTCACTATCACTATGTTCAGTACTACGGCCTGCTACATATGTGAATAAAGTATAACATGTTATTTGCCCAGGAAAACCCCACTTGTTGATCTCAATATTTTATACAAGGCATTTCCACTGGATGTTTTGCCTGGTTAGACCACACTTGACATACTCTGATGTAATCCAAGGCACTACCTTTGGCACATACTTATACAGACCCATTGTTGCTTCCACAATAAACTTTCCATGTTTCTCGATGCTGTGCTGTTTCAAGTCATGGTTATACAGCACTTTTTCACTGATTCAGTGCTGTACATCTCTTTACTGAATGCATTGGTGCCTGCCAATTCAGTTCTGCTCTCTTTTTGTTACTGTGTTAATTACTGGGCAAAGAGCACACCTGTTCTAGAAGTAGTGCTATACCCAACAGGTGTGCTTTCTTTTTCATATTCTTACACACCTGTTCTTTCAGTGCAGTTGCTTTCTGCTTGATTGGATATTGATGCACCTTCACTGGCTTCTCTACCTTTTTAATATGGGATTCTAGCTTTGGGAGAGAGGAGGTAAGACTGTTTGGGAAGTTAACATTTTCTTATACTGAAAATGTATTTCTGATAGGTACTTACCTCCTCTCACCCATTTCCCACCCTTCCTCCCCACTGATATGCCAGTGTTTCTGGTTTGTACCTGCTAACTTTCGGAAGTGAGGATTATTCCAGAATAGTAGAGGGAGCTAGCTGCACTAGTATAGAGGGTGCAGTATGATTGGTGGAGAGTAGTCACATGATCAGCAAATGTTCTGAAATGGTGCAAAACTGATGGGGTATAAAAGACAGGTGTGCTGTAGTGACATTTTTTTAGCAATGCTTAAAGAGCAGTCCAAGATCAAGATAGCTTTGGGTGAGAGGAGGAGATAAGTACTTATCAGATATGCATTTTCATTGTAAGAAAATGTTAACATATAAGTAAATATAGGTACTAGGTAATGGCTGTGATAACTAAAGCATATTAGTTTGGTTATTCTTTGTTCCTTTTATTTATTGAAGCCTTAATAGCAAGCAACTTTGTTTTATTTTTTGTCATTTAATTCTTGCCTGTGTATTCTTAGCTTACTATCTAAAGAAAGGTTATTCATTAATGTAAAAGCTCCTTTTTCATTTTGAAAAGCATTTGACCACAAGTAAACAAAGCAGTGCAATGAAATGTGGAATAAAATTTAACTTCATTAAATATTATAACCTGATAACATTAAAGTTCATGCTAAAACCAGTTAGACCAGTTAACATGTGTATTGATTAAGTTTCATTAATTTATCACTGGGACTCATTTTTAATGTAATGGTGAACATTAATACAAAATATCTTGTCCATTTATTTGGAAATTTTATAGCTGGAGTTTTCCTTTACATTCACAATTACCAGCTGATTTAATTTTGTATTGATACAGTCATGTGAAAGAATGTAAAAGTAAAGTATTCTACAGTTAATAATTAAACAAATTTGAGTCTTGCATGCCAGGTGTTTTGTAGTTATGATTTTTATATTTTTCTAGTGAAAACAATCTGTAAGTTTGAACATAAACTTATTGTGATAAATAACATATAAACTTATTTAAGACCTATAAGTTGTTAGAAATATAGATGTAACTTTTAAGGAATCCAATAAATGTTAGATAAACAAAACTGCACTTTAGAAACAAAAAGACAGTAATGCCAACATATTTCAGTAAGAATAGTGAAAACATCAAATAAGAAGAGTAAGAAATAAGAAACCTTTTAAGTTTAAAGATTTAATATCCAATAAGTTTGATTTGATGCCAGCAGAAAAAGTAATGCCACTAACACTTCCCTGCATTGCTTTATCTGAGGAAGTTTTTATCCATTTTAAAAAATATTATTTTGTACATTATTGAAGGTACATTTTTTTCAGCATGTGAAGTTGATTAAGAAAAAGCTGCAAGGATTGAGTTACATATTTAATGTTTTTATTTTAATATCCAGCAAGTGTTCATTACAAAAACTGTAGAAAGGAAAATAACCAGTAACACCATGTTTCATAAGAGTGTATGTCTAAAATGTAAAACCATTTGTTTCAGAACATTTGAGTCCAGCTGAAGAGGGAGTTCAGTTTGAAGGAATGCTTGCTAGAAAACATGAATGGGAATCAACCACAAAAAAAGCCTCAAACAGGTCAGTTAAGTGTATTTATATGAATGTTGTTAATGCATAGATTTAGACTGTTATCAGCTAAAGGGTTTCATTTCTGTTTTTGTCTAAAAACTAAATTTATTTTAACAGATCATGGGAAAAAATTTACATGGTGCTTCAAGGAAGATCATTATTTACATATAAAGACCAAAAACACTTTAAACAGGTCAGTGAATTAGATTAAGATATCTTATTTTAGTCTTAAGGTCTTTCCAGCTGTGTGTGTGTGTATATATATATAATAAGTACACACACATGTACATAAATAAATGGTGTATAATGGTACTCCAAAGAGTATCATATTGTCCTAACTTTTGTAGAAATAAGCACAGTTACAACTTTCATTCACATGAAGACACTTTTTAAGCTTACAGAAATGCAATCTGAATATTAATCTAGTAAAATCAATCAGAAAATGGTGACAGCAAATTTAAATGGATCATAAATGAATTGTGTAGGATCCTGTACTATACCATTTGTGGATGATGCTGTTAGTTTGAAATTATTTACTTTAAAGAAAGTTTCCTTGAAAATTTCACACCAGAATCTTTATATAAAATTAAACCTTATGCTGTAAAAGAAATACAAAAAATAATAAGAGTTACATCTCATTTTGTTGAATATACAACAACCGATTATATATGTTTGCTCTTTTATTAATAATTATTTGCAAAAAAATATGTAATGTCAAAAATTTAATCTATAATTAGTATAGAAATATACAGGCATATTTGATAGATATTGTTTTATTCATGTTGATAATAAACAGGAACCAGAAAACTACTTTCATGGGGAACCTCCAATTGATCTCGAAGGGGGTGGAGCTGAAGTTGCCACTGATTACACAAAGAAGAAGCATGTTTTTAGGTTGAAGTAAGTACAAGTATTTTTTCTTCTCCTACTGACTTTATATACTTGTGCATCTGCCTTTTACTAAAAATGTAATACTATTATTATTAACTATGTTTTTTTACCTTTCCATGAAAATATATTTTAAGATTATTTTCCTACATATCAAATTAAATTAATGCTACCATCATCGTACTATAGTTTGAGAGAAGTGTGTTTGTTTGTCCTCTAACTCTTCCTAGGCTTTTTCATTTGGACCTGTCAAATATGGTTTAATCAACTAGGAATGATTCACGATCTGTCAAGAAGAACTTTTTTTTTAAGATACATAGATTTCATAGCTCCAGTGCTGGTTAAATATAGATCAGTCAATAGGGATGGCCAGTAGAGGTATTGATGGGATTTATCCAGTTTCCTCTAATTAAATGGGGTATATATACAGTCTATGTACTTTCAACAATTACTGGAATATTAAGGAGGAAAAAGGAAACACTCTTTATATTCATAACTGGTAAAACATTAATTCTATAATTGCATTGCATTTTCAACTCCCAGCAATCACTTGAGAAATCCTTAAGCAGGTTTCTGCATACATAGCCACAAACCCCAGTAAAGATTTAGCCATAGATAAAATGAAACAATGATCCTTCTCTATAAAATCAATAAAGGAATCATATAAATAATTTGTTAACTTTCACAAACCTATTATTGTGGAGCACACAGTTACAACTGCTAGTAGGTCTAACAGCTTGAGCAGACTACTCTATATATTCCTGACTGTTCTTTTGTTAACTACTAAAGTTAATAATCCACTAACAATTTTTGATGTTTCCCTCCTACCAGGCAATTTTCTTAAAATTGTACATTCCTACATCATCTTTTCTTTCATTTTTTTTCAGGGTATTTTGTTTTTGCCTTGAGATATACTTTCTACATATATTTTCTATTTAGAGTAATCAATCAACCCCCTTGGATTATTATCCCAAATTTTTTTTAAAACTGTGATTGGTCATGTGATCATATTTATCCAGTAGCATATATTTATTAATAGTTGTTGGTATTTGAAATTACTAAATGCTATAAATTTCTTACTGTATTGAATCATTTTGTAACAGATTAATTAGTATGGATATGTGTGGCTATGAATTCCTAACTAACTGAGTAATAATCAAGTAATAAATTTATGACAGTAACAAAATATGTATTTAGTTTGAAATGTTATGTGTAAACTAAATATAAATATTGAAAGTTATACTTGTAGTTATTGGAATGGAGCAACATTACATCCAAATGTTTGTTAGACCAAACTATTATATTAAAAAATATTAAAGCACAGTAGATTATTCAATCGGGATAATGAAATTAGGCACTAGTTTGATGATGTTTTTTTGTAACAGGAGAATGCTATGAACACACACAAACACATACAGTAGATATCTGAAAGCATAATTTGTTTTCAAGAAGGAATAAACATTGTATCATATGAAAATACATTTAAAAAAATATTTTTTTCTTGTTGTTGAATTATGGTCAGGATCATATCAAGGGTAGTGCGAGTGTAGCAAGTTTGCATCTTTGAAGGCAAGAATAGACTAGCTTCTTTTGTGCACAGTTACAAAATTTTTATATCTCACACAAGATGCCAACAATAATCAGTATGGCCCTGTTTATAATATAACAAATAATGTTAATTAACAGGATATCTTTTCTCCAGGTTACCTGGTGGGGCAGAGTACTTGTTCCAAGCTAAGGATGATGTATGTATTTATCTTTTTTTTTAACCTTAACCTACTTATTTTTTTTGTTTGTATATTTTTCAAAAGTAAAAGTGAAGAATTGTATTTGTAACATTACCTTCACAGTGTTATTATTCTGACCATACTGATTTTCAGATATGCAATCAGTGAAATTATGATGGTTATAAACACAAATAGATTTATTTGATATATTTATTCATTCCCATTTCTCAGCTTTCCTGTTTGTTTTTTACATTCAGATAAGCATACAAGTTTATAGTGATTCCCACATCTCATAGTTTCTATAACAATGTTCATGGAGTTCACACCAACACATTTTATCATATTGCTTTAAATTATTTATGATCTTCTTGAAGACCATTTCTTAACATTTGAGGAATGCTAAGTATTTTGATGTATGTACAATTGTTATGGTTTTATGACTTAAATTGTAAGAAATCTCAATTTTGTATATTAAATATTAACATTTGTGTACTTACAACAACATATTTCATCTTCCAGTTCCTGTATGTAGTGAAATTATGTTTGTTTGTCAAAGGATTTTGGTCTTTTAAAAGAAGGATGAACAATTAAAACTACTGTATTAACAAAGTTGTAGTTTTGCACTGATGTGAAAGTATTGTACACTTGGAATTGGAATATTAAATTTAAAATGGCCTTTATCCATTGTCTCTACTATAGGATGAGATGAATGAATGGCTTCAAAAGCTCCAGGTGAATATTGGAGAAAGAGAAAGCTCTGCTGGGCCTTCCCGCTCCCAGACACTCCCTGCCAAATCTGAAGGAGAGAAAAAAGAGGAACACAAAAAACGAGGATTTTTCACATTGAAGAAAAAGTAATAGGGTTTTTTTTTCCAGTTTTTGTTCATCTCTGTTCTTCATTCTGGTAACTGCTTTGGATGTAGCCAGAAGAAACAATTTCTTTAAATAATGGTCTTGTGGCTTTATTAAGAAATTGCTTGTATGCTGGTTAAAAGACTTAGTTTGCCCAGAGAAGCAGAATTGATATTTGGTTCTGTTGGGTTTGTAGTACCACTTAACATCTGTAGAATGTGAACACATGTTATACTAACACTAAATATCAAGGTTTTGCTTGCTTGTTTGTTGTATGCATGATATCACAGTTTGGGAAAAAGTCTAACAGTATGGAAATTGAAGAGTCATGTATTGGCCCTTGGTTCTGGAGTAACTACTATCTATCCCAGATAGATAGTATAAGAGCACCTATTCCCTCCCAGCCAGTAACTGTGGATGCAGGAGTTAGGTAGCTAGCTGTTGAGTTTGCAGGCAGTGTGCCATTAGCAGTTACCACATTCATTTCACAGTCCTCCTCTCCTCAAGTCACATGTGCATGCAAGTTGAGAAGAACTGGTTTGTGGAAAACATTGTCATTAATCAGAGCAACTTTATAAAAGCTGAGGAATTATTATCAGAATTAATACAAGATTTATTGTGTTGTCAGTGTTGTGTTATTGTTTTTATATTGTTTTCAGAATTTAAATGGTTTAGAAATATATCTTTGTACTGGAGAATTTTACTTTTTTAGATTTATAAATGAGGTTTTTAGTGTATAACTTCTGATCCGTCATTGTTTCAATTGTTCTTTAGCTATTGAAGCATTGAGTCATCGTAACTCTGTAGTGTTTCATGGATTGCCAGTAGTCAAGTCAGACAAGGAGACCTTTTTACCTAGTGATATATATGATTTACGTCTGTCAAGGAAATTTCTTATTGGGTTGTCTGAATCACTGTTTGTTTTTTCTTCTAACTGTGACAAATTAGCAGTTGTAGGTTGTAGTTGTTTTATTGTTGATGTGTTTTAATGTGGCTTTTTGGTTCCAATAGAGACCTGCCAGTATTTTACAATAAACTGGAACTTCATATTTTTCAACTACCAGATGATATTGATAAAGAGTGTTGCTAAATTATTCATTTACACCAAATCTTTAAGAACTTAAATAAGCTGTTACTTATTTTCATAATGGCTCTATAAATAAGGTGTAAAATACTGAATCTGTTATGGAAATGGTCAAAAATCAACATATTTTGATATTGTTAAAAGTCATGTTCATATATTATTATATCCATGAATGATAAAAAAATTATTTTATTTGACATTATATGAAAACTATAAAGTCCAAGAAGTTATCAGTTTGATGTAAAAGGGTTTAAAAATTTTTACATATTGTTATTTCACTTGAGAAAATTTATATGAAATGGCTCAGAAGGAAGTCATATCTGGTCAGCTCTGTTCTATATGGTTGTCCAAAAATGTGCTCAGAGCAGCTTGTCTGTAATAAAAAATAATTTTTTTCTTGTTGGTAATTTCATGGCGTTATTTGTTAAAATAAACAACACAATAACACCTTAATTATGGTTGTATCAGATTGCTCTAAAGTACAGTGGAATGTTTTTTAAGTTCAACAAAGCTGACGAATCAGCACAACAGTGTTCTGATGTATGTGGTGATACTTATTGATAAATTAACACAATATTTACGTGGTGTTAATAAATTGTGTATTTTAGCATGGTATTTTGATATTATAAACCAAAGAGGTTACAGGAGACTGTCCATTTGAAAGGATGACTAATATTTTTTGATGTATATGGGCAAAGTTGCGTTTTTGAAACAACGTGTTTGGTACTTGAGCAAACTGTAAATACGTTATGTATACACTAAACTTTGCAAAGCTAGTGAACGACTGCAAAAGTATTTCTGAACTGAAAAACAAAAGCGTTCTAACAAGGATTAGCTAGATAAAGTTATTTTCTGCTATACTACTTATAACTGACAGAGAAAGCTTTCTAATATTTGTAACATTATTCAACAGGTTTAATAAACAAGTTTCAAACACACCTACAATTATGTTACATGGCTTCAAAGCTAAGAACAGAAAATGGAATTAAAATAAATTTAAAATGTGCACAGAAGTACTAATATAATGACTGGACTTTTACCGCATTTTCTCACTCTCGTGTTGGTCAAGAAACAAAGCTGTCTTCTAAATTTGGAACGAATGATTAGAATCTCTCCCTAAAAATGCACAAATTGCACATCATGCATCACGTTCTCCTTGCAGCCAACCAATCGGAAAAGGGCACCAGGATGTCGGTGTTTATGTTATAGGATTCATATATCCCCGTCGTCCTGAGAAAGGGCCGTTTGCTTCATTCTCACAAAGCCTAGATTTTTGATATTTCGACCTCCAAATCAATGAAGAGCGGCCTTTCTTGCCTCGACGTCATAGCCTCTACAATCTTATTAATGGTCCTCCATTATTTATTTAAATCATTGAATCATGTAAACCAAGAAACAGGTGAATGTGTATGTATACATATATACACGTACATTTGCATTTTACTTAATTTTTGGGTCAGTTTTATAAAAATAAAAAAAATCTTCCATGATCTTTAACTTTCGGGAATTCTTCAGCATTGACTCAACGGTCAGAAGGAGCTTTGATATTTAAAAATGTAACATAGCAACTTCTTTAAGGGTTAAGACACTTGTTATAGGAGATTTACAGTTTAATGTAAATGTAGCTGCATCAACGTTTTTTCTTTTAAAATAAAACCACTGTAAAATCATAATGTTGAAATAGAAACATTTATTTTATCTGGCAACGTTTAGAGTAACTAACTATTCATACTCGGGCTGAATATGAAAAATAAATCAAGTCTGATGAAGAGCGGTTGCTCGAAACCTCGCTAGATAAATTTGTTTGTATTCCAATGTTATGTTTTTACGGTGATTTTGTGTTATTGCATTTTACTAGCAATGTTGTGCGATTTCCAGTTCTTCTGGTTTTTAGCCTAATGTACATCTTGGAAATGCTAACAAAATCAACAAAGCTTTCCAACAGTTTATTTTGAAGTATTGGTTTCTGTTTGAAGACAGTCTAATGATATTCAACCAGTATTTATAATGTATAATTTGATAAAAAGAGCTAACGGCCATCACATTCCCCAAAGTCCAATTTATAACATTCTTAGTACCTCAAGTAGCTTTTGCAAAACTTAATCTGGGTCCTGGTGGATAGGGTGCTCGACTATCAATCTGCGGATCGCGGGTTCAAATCCCCTACACCAAAAATTCTCGCCCTTTCAGCCGTGGGAACGATATAATGTGATGGTCAATTCCACTATTCGTTGACTAGTTGCCTTTTCTAGTCTATCATCGCCTAATTAGGGGCGGTTATTGCAGATAGCTCTTGTGTGAATTAATTCTTAAATTAAATAACCACTATATTCTCAATTTTCAGAACCATATAGAAATTCATCTATCCTCAAACTTTCATTCAGAATTCTGTCTCATTTGGGTCTGGTAATAATATAATCCAAGTGTTTTTGGATTTTTAGAGCTATAAACATATAATTTTTTTCAATTTTTTTTTCTTTCTATGACTTGCTTGATAAAATAAAATAATAGATTAAGTTGTCGATTGTTGGAAATAGTTACAACTTCGTCATAGTTCTACATTTAGAAGCTTGTTATTGTTTATTATACAAAAACTATTTATTTCACTTTTTTATTTTTTCTTACGAAAGACGTAGTGAATTACAACTTTTTAGCCTTATTATGTTCGCGAATCATTTTTATATGTTCGTTTCGTTTTGTTAAACAAAAAGCCACATAATTGGTAGTTTTCACTGTGCCCACTGCAAGTTCAATATCCGGTTTTTATTGTTATGAATCCTCAGACCTTTCACGTGGAATCCACTTCGTAACTTGATGTTTTATGATTTTTCATAGTTCAGAGGAATGCAGAAGTTAGGTTAAAAACTAGCATTGTATATATTGTACAGGTAATAAGTAGTTTCAATATAGTTCTATATATATAAAAATACAGTTCCACACAGTGGGTTGTGAAGTAAGGGCACATGCACAATAAACCCGTAAAATACCTTGTTCACTTGCTAATAATGTCGCTTTCTGCTACTACACTCAGAACCCTCTTTGTTAAGACCACACACACACATACAAACATGTCTGGAACATATTAAAATAAGACTCGTAATGTAATTTATCATATTTTTTTACTTACGAAGAAATATTTGATGTCATGGTTGGTCTCTAAGAAAATAGGTAAGAGTAAGGATCTTTTAATTAAAGGGGAAAATTAGTGGGTATCATTCTAGCAAGAGCATTGTTAATAAAACGATTTGTTTGGTTAGCTATTCAAAGACGTTTTTTATCAGGTTCATATCAACAGTAGCAGTCGAAAAGCAATCCACCAGTCAATGTGATCACCAAACACTAATGATTGAGCCAGAGAAAAACGATTGGATAGATTTCTAAGGAGCATGAGACGTCAGGCCATGCCTCAACTGATTAGCTTCTTCAGCAGTTGTCAGATCCACCAGTCACTGCGATCACCAATCACTAGTGATTGAGCCAAAGAAAACGATTGGATAGATTTCTAAGGAGCATGAGACGTCAGGCCATGCCTCAACTGATTAGCTTCTTCAGCAGTTGTCAGAATTCGACTAACTCTAAATATGTTGAACTGCTGGAAGTAATTTATGAAAGCGTTCTCGCGGCGGGACTCGGAAAAAAAAAGAAAAAGGATGTGTAACATTCAAAGTGTACTTGAATGTTGTTTTTGTTCATTTCCACTTTTTTCAATGGTACATTTTCACCCTAATGTGTTTCAAGACAATAATGCAAAAATTACACTTACTGGTATTGACTTTAATCGGTTGGGAAAACGTAGTAGCAAACCTCAGTCGACGTTCTTGACCATTACAAATATTTAATTGGATGTTTGTTTGTTTTAGAGCAAAGCCACATTGGTTATCTGCTATATCCACCGCGGGAAATCGAATCCCGGATTTTAGCATTGTAAAACCGTAGACTTACAGCTGTCCCATGGAGGGACATTTAATTGGATTCATCATCTTTGGTATGAACTTGAATGTCACCTTTGCCACAGTAATCCTTTGCCAACATTTGTGAACCATACTTCTCCACAAATGGACTTATGCCACCCTGAGTCCAGGATTCAAGTCACTCCAACCTGTATTAGATATGTGTGAGGGATCATAATAATTTCGATAGTCAGTGTAAAAAAAATAATATACATGTAAATTTGATTTTGTAGAGGTCCCTAGTAGGTCAGGGTTATAAACCTTCGACTTTCCACTGACGCAGGGGAGGCTTGTTATATAAAATCTGTAGATAATAACAAATATAAGAATAAATGTGAAAGGTTAACTTCTTACTTTCCGTGAAAAAATAGATTTTATTTAGTCTCTGGGCAGGAACTTTTCAACTAAAGCGAACCAGAATTGCCGAATAATGATGTCCTATTATGTAGTATCCGAGCAAATGAATCATTGGTTTGGAGGGGGGTTTTGGTGGATTGTTGTTGTTTGTCTTTAAGCACAAAGCTACACAAAGGGCTATCTGTGCTCTGCCCACCACGGGTATCGAAACCTGGTTTCTAGCAGTATCAGTCCGCAGACTTACCACTGTGCTACTGGGGGGCATTTCGGTGGAAAGAATTCCGCCATCTTCAGGAGACCAGTGTAGAAAACTTGAGTTAGTATTTATTATTCAACAAGATAAATTTGGCAAAATGCTAAACTATTAACTCTTTCCTTTAGTTATCGTATTTGTATAATCTCGTACATATTAAATATTGGTATAGTTTGGTTGTTTGTTTGAATTTAAACACAAAGGGCTATCTGTGCTCTGCCCACCACGGGTATCGAAACCTGGTTTCTAGCGTTTTAAGTCCATAGACATACCGCTGTGCCATTGGGATAAAAATAATTAAAATGTATAAAAACTTTTCTACAGCCTACTATTATAGTGTCTACTTTACTAGATTATTTGATAGCGAATCTGTAGGTGGATAAGTATAACTGAAATAAATGTAAAATTTTAGAAGTAAAATGGACTATGCATGGCTTAGTGGTTAGCGTAAATTCAAGGGTTCGCGTCTCGTTATCGCTCCACACTTTGGCATCTTGTATGCTCAAACCCGAATGATGGACTACCAATGATAAGTTTGAGTGCTACGCAACTAGATAAGATAGAGAAGATACAAAACACCTGTTTAAGATAGGTTATGTGATGCACTCCTGTCAACCCCTTCAAGGCCCTGCTATATAATCTTCAGCAGCATCAAAGAACACCAACAATGCTTACAAGCTGAATTCTTCGCTATGACCTAACACTTGAACACTATACATTTGGTAATTGAGCCACTTCCCTTTCAATTGGGATATTCCAGTGCCCAGTAGTCACCAAAACAAGCAGGGATCACCTAAAAGGCACCTCAGGAGACAGGCATGGGTGAACAGCTGCTAATATAGCTACCACTGAGATCATTAGTCATCATCAGTTATCAGATGCTCCCATATAGAATATACATCTGGAACCACTATTTGAAAATCGGCTTAGCCAAAAAAGTAAAGAATGAGAAGAGGGTGAAGCAGAAGAAGCTTGCCAGCACATATTTAAAGACCATGGTACACAGTCATCTGACATCATAGAGCCACGGATAATGAGAAAGCTGGATGAAAATTCGTCATCTCATTGAACAACGACATTATGCATTCAAGCTTTCCACAAGCAGCACAAGGATGGAACTAGAAGTGATAAAGGAATTTCTCCTCTGAATTGCTGAAAGCAATGAACCACAAATAGACAGTGCCACCCACATAATGTTTGTGTACTGACTCATAGGCAGCACTGCATAATGTTTGTATACTGACTCATAGGCAGCACTGCATAAAATTCAGAGTGGTTGGTCTCTAGATAAGTGGCAGAAAGCAAAGCAACTGCATAGATGTATGAGCCAAACGATGCTGTGGTAAAGTTAAATGAGTTAGCTGGCACGATATCAACTTCCTTTACACCAGTAAGTCAAGAACGACAACAATGTAAAGTCTTTCTCAAAGCCCCTCAGTGGCACAGCGGTATGTCTGCGGACTTACAACGCTAGAATTCGGGTTTCGATACCCGTGGTGGGCAGAGCACAGATGGCCCATTGTGTAGCTTTGTGCTTAATTACAAACAAACGAACACATCTTTCTCAAAATTTGTAGGGAAATAAGACTACCGGGAAACAAAGCTCTCTATATAAATTAGATAGAAAAAGCAATACATAGGGAATCAATAGGACAGTATAAAACGAGAAAGCCACTGGTAACATTTGTAAATAAAGTCCATTATACCTCCTGCTAAATAGCCAGTCTTCATATGAATGAGCCAGGTGGTTAGGGCGCTCTACTCGCAATCTGCGGGCCGCGGGTTCGAATCCCCGTCACACCAAACATGCTCGCCCTTTCAGCCGTAGGGGCGTTATAAAGTGACGGTCAATCACACTATTCGTTGGTAAAGAGCAGCCCAAGAGTTGGCGGTGGGTGGTGATGACTCGCTGCCTTCCCTCTAGTCTTACAGTGCTAAATTAGGGAATGCTAGCGCAGATAGCCCTCGTGTAGCTTTGCGCGAAATCCATAACAAACAAACCATATGAATGGTCAGTATCTGTTGGCTTAACATCTGAGATCATCACCTAGTATTTAACTCAACAACATATCTAACGTTAGACCTAATACATAAATAAACGATGTCTAAAGAAAAAATTCTAGTACTTGATGGTTTCCTGTCTCTAATACTCCAATGAAAACACAAACTCAAAATTTATAGCACTAAACTAAGTGATTTGTTGACAGCAACATAAAAAACTGACTAAATCATGTAGTGGTTGGTCATTAACTAACTCGTATACTCATCTAATAAAAAAACCAGTCATATACAAACTCACAAATCGAAGCATCTACTATAGCTTAACTCGTACTTTAAACTGTTCAACTCGTTTCCTACACTTTCAAGAAGGTTCTAGTCATAAAACCGCATCTAACATAAAAACTTACTATTTTAAAACAACAACACGTGTCTAAATAAAAAACGTAGCTTACAACATGCCTCTACCTTGATTCTGAAGTCCTTTGATCAATCCTATTACACAAGTAAAATAAACTTCAACTTTTATAATTAACATAAAGTAAATTGATAATTAGTAATATTAATATTTATGAATACAACAGTAAATGTGTTAAACAAAGTATAATCAAAATTTTGAATAGCAAACAAAATCTTTTCTTCTTTTTTTTCGTTACTCATTCGTTGTCCGGTTTCCAACATTTTGGGCGATTTTCTTTTTTTTCCCGTAGATCTATGGCATGAATATTGAATGACTTCTTTCCACTACCATCACTTGACATATGTTTATTGGAAGCGAGTTCTATTAAGGTAGATGGTCGTAGTAAGGTAAAATAGTTAATGTTAAGTAATGATTGTTAATAAGCTCACGATCACTGCTTCTGGAAGTGGTGCTTCACATGCCCATGTTATATAACTGCTAATTGATCATAACCTTTGTCTAAATAATTTTTTTTTTTTAGATTTAAACTTTATTATCAACGCACAGCTCACTCAAAACACCATTTGAAGGAATTTTCTAAATTATTAAAAAATTTTAATTTACTTTGGTGAACATACAGGCGACTCAAGAAACATAGTTTTATCATTTTAAACTTCAAGATGCTTCTGGGATAAGTAGAGAGAGGTGTGCGTGCGTAATGACTGAAATGGTCATGAATTTCAGGTGTTCTGCACTTAATATGACATCCTTGTTAGCTGAATGTCGAAAGGTCGTAAACATGTACTCATCTTTTTTTTACTCAGGTAAAGCTTATATATCTCAACACTAAAGATCTGTGTCACTTTAGCTGACTCCACTGGGGAGAGGTGGACACAATTTAATTGGCGGAACTCATATTTGTACAAGTTGTGAATAAAGTTTCATTTTACTTGTTCACGTTCGTTTCTGTTTCCTTTGCTGTCCATGTACCATTTTTTCTCTCCGTGTGTAACATTTCTACGTTTTGTTGATTCTTTTAAACTTACCTGCTGGATATCAGTGTACCCGAATACTACAAATACGCAAGTACAAGCATGTATATATGTATGTTTATACACACACACACACATATACCTACATGTAAGTAACTGTCAAGCTTTAGAGTGGAGTTTAGACACGTTTATAAGTAGATTAAATTGCCACCATGAAACACATATTTTAGACTTTTGGAGAATGTGCATCCAAAGGTTAGTGATGCACTTCTGGTCTGTCTCTGTAATAGATAACGTGCTTTATCGTTTGAATAAAGTTGGGCGGTGAATCAGACGGTCGAAGGTTCGAGACGTGATAGTGCCGGGAGTCCTTTATTAAAGCTACAGTCAGTCTCATTGTTTTATTAAAATCTAGTCAAAGTCCTTGAGGTGGTGAATACTGCTGACTAACTGCCATCCATTTGACCAGTAATTCAAAGTATATTTCAATGGTAATTAGTGACAATAGATAGCTACAATCAGAAGTCAGGGACTACTTTTCTAAAAAAAAAAAAATCTAAACTACTTGAAAGAATTATATATATAAGCGAGATACTAGGAAACAATTGAGTTTGGTGAAAGTAGATTAAAAAATAAAGGACTGCCAGAGTAAGCGGGATGGTTTGTGAAATTTTTAAATTTGAAAGGAAAAAAAGAGAGCCTCAGTGGTTTGTGTATGGTTGTAGTTTAGGACAACATGTATCAGCCTGAAATAGCCACTCTGAATGTTTATGGTTTATTAATTAAAGATATTTTATTGTCGCTTTTTGTCACTTCTTGCCGCCCTTAGGGAGAAGAAAGAGAGAGTAACTGTAAAAGTACCGAGGCGGGATGGTTTCCGACCGTCCTGGAAGGAAGTAGGATGGCAACTGCCTCATCCCATCCCACTTCGAGCACTGCCACTATCCATTTATCTGTAGTTATTTTGATGATAACAATTTCTAAATAAATAATTAATCATTAAGGGTGCTCGAAAATTAAGCAATCTTTCATCACCACGCTCGAGATATTGGTGAATTTAGATACTATGGATTAATTATCTTAAGAGGCCGATTGTGAAGAATTAAGGTTTTAACTAAAAGGTAAGAAAAATCTGAACGAGGCGTGAAGGCAGCAAGGCAAGTCTCGGACACCCAGTGGTGAGAGAGGAAAGAAGTCAACTCAGACAAATTATCATAACTTGTTAGGGCCTGGCAGTGATCAATAAATGACTAATAACTTTTTGTAACACAGTTTTATAGGTTGATTTTCTATTACTTGTAAACTCAGCCTCACTAAATCAAGGCACATGTTTCTACCCCCTCCCTCTCCTCATTTTAATGATCACTTCGACATTGAATTTTAATAAAATTTTAATTAATATAGGTCCTTAGCCTTTTACACTTATGTCATTTTAACAACCAGCCGCGAGCGGGGTGAAGAGAAAAAAAGTTTCTGACCACCTCTTGTTATCTTCCAGGTCCCTTCGGGACCTGAAAGATTTTAAAAGCCAAAGTACCTTTCAACTAATTTTATTTGACATTCCCACGGTGTTCTTGAACTCAACTGACGAAAGAGATAAACACGCCGTCGTCAGTATATCCCCAGGAGACTGTGGCAAGAAAGTTGACTTCACCCTGTGGACTTGTAAGACAAGAAGTATACGACTTTATCATTGGGGTTGCCGATTGCCTGATGTTCTTTAAACGCCCCCTAGTAGCACAGCAGTATGTCTGCGGACTTACAACGCTAGAAACCTGGTTTCCATACCCGTGATGGGCAGAACACAAATTGCCCAATGTGTAACTTTGTGCTTAATTACAAAAAAAACAAAAAACAAATGTTCTTTAATCCAACACTAAGACCGTCCTATCAGCTGCCTCTCCTTAATATAAAAATAGCAAATTTATAATCACGAAACTAAAGTATAAACTATATAAAATATTCACGAACAGAACATTTTAAATTGACTTTTTTTAGAAGTTCTAATTACTAAAATACGTTGACACATTATAAAATCGGTAATAATGATTATGATGTTTCTTTGTTTGTTTGTGGTCAAGCAAGAAGTTAAACAATGGACTATCTGTGCTCTGTCCATCACGGGATCGAAACCCAATTTTTCAGCGTTATAACAATATATCTCCCACACTATACATGCTATATCTAGTGCCGGCGAGGCCCTAGATACCATTGCTCATCAGGTCGGCTTGGACAATAATAATGACAATGCTTATCCATTTATTACCTAAACCTTACCTTAAATTCAATGTTGATAGTTATCTGAAACAGTGAAACATTTACTATGCCACATTAATCATTTCAAGAAGATAACACCGTCAATATTTCCATTCTTGATAGATATTCTTATCATAAGGGCTAAACACATTTTTATAATGTTATTTTCTCCAACAAAATGTTCTCAACTTCTGATTTTCAATAATTATGATCAGTGTTTGGTAGATTAACGTAAAATGACAGAAATACGGCTATCGCAAACAAATATTGAATAAAATATATTACAATTTTGCTATAACTTGTCATGTTTTTTCTTGAAGGTCTTATGATAGCATCAAAAGCTACATGAATAGTTTGTTTATTTTACATCTGATTTCAATACGCTTCACCTTGTCACCTATATCTTACTACTATACTGTAACCTGAAAGTGCGTTCAACTGTGGAAAAACTCAACATCTAAGTGTAGAATCTAACAGGTCAGAGGTCATTTGCCTTCAACCCCGAATATCAACCTTTGGGTGAGAACGGTCCAACCGACTACGGCCCAGTGAGTTATTACCTTTGTATTCCCTAACAAGTAGACATATCCCATCATTTTCGTCTCAGCTGTGATCACGTCTTTACTCTTACATGGTGATGGGGCTTTTTCTATATTATTGGCTGTTTTAAGATCGGTTGTAATAAAAGTCACTTGTGCTACTGTTTCTGAAGTGTTCTGTCGTGTTTAACTGTTAGTCATTCTACAATATTCACGATGGCGACCACTGACTTTACAGAAAACAAGATTCTTCGTTCACCTCGAGCTCCTATTAATGTACCTAATATCTCTCTGTCGCAGTTTCTCACGTTATCATTGGAGAAATACGGAGATAAGCCTATAATGGTGGGTTGTTTTTTCCTTTTCATTTGTAAACAGCACAAAAATTATGAGAAAATATAATGAATTATTTACCCCCAAACACCATGCGCTATTTTAACGCGCCCACGGTCCCATAATGTAGAGCATCATTGTTTTGAAAGCACCGACCGCTGGGATCACGAGTCGGCCTAATCTATTAAACTTGCAGGTATCATAAATGACCATCAACTTTCTAAGATATTGATTACTATTCACCTAATGCTTACGCGATATGACACACTTTAAAGCGCAGCATTGACAGCAAAGTTTTTATTTTTAAGATATAATGTGTGTTTTTATAGCCATAAGTGGATCGAATAAGTGATAACACTTACTCATGAATAGTTTTCAATGTTTTAGTGAGAAGAACGTTCCTAAAAGTAACACTTGAAATAACTGAAACATTGCAACACTTGAAGAATGTTCGATGTTTTAGTGAGAAGAACGTTCCCAAAAGTAACATTTAAAATATCTGAAGCTTTGCTACACTTGAATAGTATTTGATGTTTTAGTGAGAAGAACGTTCCTAAAAGTAACACTTGAAATATCTGAAGCTTTGCTACACTTGAATAGTGTTCGATGTTTTAGTGCAAAAACGTTCCTAAAAGTAACATTTAAGATATCTGAAGTTTTGCTACACTTGAATAGTGTTCGATGTTTTAGTGAGAAGAACATTCTTAAAAGTAACATTTAACATATTTGAAGCATTGCAACACTTGAATAGTGTTCGATGTTTTAGTGAGAAGAACGTTCCTAAAAGTAACATTTAAAATATCTGAAGTTTTGCTACACTTGAATAGTGTTCGGTGTTTTCGTGAGAAGAACATTCTTAAAAGTAATATTTAAAATATCTGAAGTTTTGCTACACTTGAATAGTGTTCGATGTTTTCGTGAGAAGAACGTTCCTAAAAGAATATTTAAAATATCTGAAGCTTTGCTACACTTGAATAGTGTCCGATGTTTTAGTGAGAAGAACGTTCCAAAAAAGTAACATTTAAAATATCTGAAGCTTTGCTACACTTGAATAGTGTCCGATGTTTTAGTGAGAAGAACGTTCCAAAAAAGTAACTTTTTAAAATATCTGAAGCTTTGCTACACTTGAATAGTGTCCGATGTTTTAGTGAGAAGAACGTTCCAAAAAGTAATTTTTAAAATATCTGAAGCTTTGCTACACTTCACCAATGTTATTGGTGGTCCAGTTATTCTCAAATGTATTTCATGCAATGTTCGTTCTTTGCTTTCGCCAGCGTGTACTCAAAATCAGGTGTAAACCATTATAAGATCTTGCTTAAGATACAAAAAAGTAATGAAAGCAACAAAATCTGACTATGTTCGTAACAACAATAGTGCATATGTAGTAATGCAGCATACTTAGTCTTACTAACATTAATCCATGGTTGACGTAACATGGCTCGTTTCATTGTGAAGTGACTTGTCTCTCAAGGTGTTGCTCACTGGTCATAAATACTTATACTGAATGTGGTTAATAATTTCATTGTTAATTTTTATAGGCTTGGTTAGTATAATTGTTTATTCTTCTTTTCTCTCTGGCAATATTATTGATTTGGTAAGAACATTCTCTAGTGATTATCATAATGTACTCTGAAACATACGAAATACGCTCCTTTTCAGGTATAAGTATACGAAACTAATATTTGAAATTGGAAATGATAAAACATCTAATTATTCTCCAGCTAGGCCTAACGTGCACTAGTAGTTAATATGCTCGCAGTGTGAATCCGAAGTTTCATGGCTTGCGGTTCTTTGCTGTAAATACATGTTCCTCACTTTGGGGCCATTGGTATGCTATATGAGTTTCGGTCATATCCCCCTTTTTTTGTCAGACACAGGCCCTCTCAAAGGTTCAGAGAGGCCCAAGCCACTTCTATCTTTTGAGGCCCCTGGTTATAATAAAAGAAATGATGACACGTGAAAACAAAATAAGACAATCATTAGCCCAAAAGAAAAGTAAAACATAATTTGAATATTCTGTATTTAACATATATATTTATTAACATTAGTAAATGCTTTTCTAGCTTTTATCTGTGTATAAAAACGAGTCACAAATTTTAACAAGTGCAAAAAAAACGTCTAAATTTGAGGCCACCTTTGAGCTTGAGGCCTGGGCCAAATGGCCCTCCTGGCCAAGATATACAACGAAAGCCTTTCGTGTAGCTATTTTTCACTTTTTTAAAAATTATTTCTCATAACTAAAACTTAGATTAATTGGAAATTCATATTATACCTCTTTTACAGATCTCACCCGACAAGTCTCTTTCCTACACTGCCAATGATATTCTTCTGCGTAGCAGGCGTTTCGCCAGTGCCCTCATACGGCGAGGTCTCAAACCTGGAGATGTGTTTTGTATTTGCACATCTAATAACGTCCACTTTGCCTCGGTAATGTTAGGTGCAATCAGTGCTGGAGCAGTTATTACTCTGGGAAAACCCACGGACAAATCAGGTGAATAATTGTATTGAAACTCTAGAAATGTTGTAGGTAAATAGGTGTGAAGTATAGAGAAAATTCTACTGATGTAAATTATTTCTAAAATCGAGTAAAGACAAGTAAATAAAAATAGTAATATACACTGAGTGGTCACAAGTAAATAGACCCTAATTTTTCGTCATTTAACTGATTTATGCTAACTAATTTGTGTTCACAGAGCACTATATAAATGAAAATGGTCAGCACACTAATTATCTTGTGCTGCAACATGCCTAGAACTCAAGGTTCTCTCGAACTGTCAGATTTTGTTAGAGGAAGGATAGTTGGTCAAGCAGATGGTGGAATAAGTCAGCGGCAAATTTTGCAGAACTTGGGAATCCCACTTTCGACAGTCAACAGAATCATCGTGTAGTTCAGGAAACACGGCAAGGAAACAAATGAGCAGCGTTCCGGGTTGTCCTGGTCCATCGGAGAGGA
>NW_013666752.1:288680-296899 GCF_000517525.1 Limulus polyphemus
TGTGAATATGACTGAAAATTGTAATTTTTTTCTGAAAAGGTGGTGTCTATTTACTTGTGACCACGCTGTGTATAACAGAGCCTAGAGTTACGTGTTAAAACATACGCGAACTTTGGGTTGACAATTTCTTTTCAGTAACGAAGTTCTTGTTTAATTTTGATACTTCAATATTTGATTCTTTCTTCATACGTAATGTAAGAACATTTTATTTTTTATGAAGAGGAACTTCGATTTAGACTGGAATTGACCGACGCAACTTATCTGTTGGTAGAGAAGAAGAATTTAGAGAAATCCAGAGAAGCATTCGTACACCTCCCAAAACTTCAGGTAGAAACTTGTTGCGTGAAACTATGAAAACTACAAACATTTATATGTTTGTTTGTTATGGATTTCGCGCAAAGCTACACGAGGGCTATCTGCACTAGCCGTCTCTAATTTAGCAGTGTAAGACTAGAGGGAAGGCAGCTAGTCATCACCACCCACCGCCAACTCTTGGGTTACTCTTTTACCAACGAATAGTGGGATTGATCGTCACATAATAACGCCCCCAAGGCTGAAAGGGCGAGCATGTTTGGTGTGACGGGGATTCGAACCCGCAACCCTCAGATTGCGAGTCGAGTGCTTTAACCACCTGGCCATTACATTTATATGAGAATTTGTTATATACTTATTAACTTCGGATCGCTCGTCCTGACATGACCGGGTGGTTAGGGCGCTTGACTCGCATTCTGTAGGTTATGAGTTTGAATCTCATCACTGAACATGTTTGCCCTTTCAGCGGTGGAGACGTTATAATGTCATGGTCATTTTCACTTTTCGTTGGCAAATGAGTGGCCCAAGAATTGGCGGTGGATGGTGTTGACTAGCTGCCTTTTCTCTCTAGTCTATTACTGCTAAATTAGAGACGACTAGCTTTACCCAGATAGTCCTCAACTAATTTTGCTCAGACAGTCCTCGACTAGCCTTACCAAGATAGTTCTCGACTAGTTTTACCCAGATAGTCCTCGACTAGCCTTACACAAAATTGAAAACAAACAAACTAAACCTATCTCAATACGCATGGAAGAAAGCCCAGAAATCTTGCTTTATTACTCTCACACGTTTATACTTCTTGATGGAGTTTTGTCAGCATCAAGTGGCATCACTAAAGTATTGTTACGTATCTGCTCGTTTGATAATTTCCTTAATTTTCGGTATAAATTCTTTCCGAGGAACTTCAGCGATACAAGTCCTTTCTTAACTAAAACTAGTTTATTCTTTCTCGATACAACTTTGTAATACACAAAATTTCCACAGTCACTTTAAACTTAACAACCTTTATAACACACGCTATAAATCACAGTGATTCACACACTTTACTTACGGTGCCTACTATTCGCTTGACTCAATTATCTGTCTCTTCAATCTATCTTCCCGCAGGCTTTATCTGCCAGGCTTATATACTAAAAAAGGGGGCGTCCCGAACGCACTAGGAAATTCATGATCATTCGCGGGTTCTCGATAAGTCATGATGCTTCTAGAAACTTCAGCGCGCATGCTCTCAGCGTCGCGTGACTTCCGCTGTCGTAACAGTATTGTAACCAGTACTTCTTATCCACTTTTTATCTCAACATTAGTTTCTGAATAAATTACTTCAAACAGCATACGTGTACTTCAATCGCCAGCTGTCATTGGATTGTTTGTTTTTAACTGTTTATCACACTGTCCTTCTGTCAATTTCTTTTTTGTTCCTACATTTTGTAAATAACACTCGCACTTATCTTACTATCCATCTCTCATTCTCAAGATCGTTTTATAAATAGATTAATCTAACTAGCCAGTAACATGCAGAGAACATTAAAAGGGCAGGGGTTCACTTACAAAAAAAGCACTTTTCAACCACCGTAAGATAAAAAATTTTTAGAGGGTTTGGTACACATGGATTAAAATTCATAAGAAGCAAACATATCCCCTTTTATTCCAGCTCGATCGGTTTTATAAATCCTTTTAAAATCTAAAACCAAACAGTGAATTATTGAGTATTCACATTTAACAGCATGCCACTTTTTATTTTACTGTGAATACCTGCAAGTTCCTGTGTGCCATTCATTTTAAAGCTGGAATATTTTTCCTTAATAACTCGCAATAAACAAGGTGTGGAATCAGACGTATTTTTTGTCCCCCGGTGGGACAGCGGTAAGACTACGGAACTACAACGTCAAACACTAGGGCTAGACATACCGTGGTGGATACAGAAGATAGCTTAATGTGACTTCACTCTAAAGACAAACAAACAAAGCGGGTCTTTTAAGTAGTTGTGGTCAAAATTTTTATAACCAAGAAAAAAACTTTTTAGAGCATAAGGGCCGAAAGACAGTGGCTTGAGCCCACAAAGCTGTGTACGTCCCTATAAATAACTCATACTCTGATTTCACTATCCAACCATCGTCGGGTTGTTTGCTTCTGTAGTATATTACGTTTCCTCTGTTTATTATCGTTTCTTGGAAAAAAGAAACTAAAAACTTGAGTTCAGTATTCCTGAACAGAAACTTATTAAATAGGGTACTTTGTTTTGATAAAGCAATCAAGACATTACTGCAATGAACAAATATTCTAAAAGATTGTTGAATTGACCGTCCGATAACATAAATTACTAATGATGTCATAACGATGCAACTAGTGGCGTATTTTCCGTGTTACTCCGTTTACCAGCGGTAAACCAGCCTTTGGAGAATAAAAAAATACTGGTCTAGTCAGTATAAAAATATTTGAATCTTACCCAAATGTAGCACATATATATAAAATTACTACAGTTTTGAAAAAGCAGTGACACAAAATGTTATTTACACGAGATATAGCCATCGACGCACATCGTTGACTGCAGTGACTGTCCGAGTACTGATTAAATGTGTCGTCTATGGTGATTGGTGTGACAAAGACAGTTCAGTTTATCAGCGTGCTTTAAACACCTTGGAAGTATATCGCTCATGATTGCAGTGCAAAGAAGGGTAGTAAATGCCAGATGGCGCTAATTTACTTTATTTATTATGGTGAATGCTAATTTACTTTCAGTTACGCATTTTTTATTTTGATGATTTTGGATATTTTTATATGTTTTGATTACTGTTATATACAATATATATAAGTGTGATAAACCAAAGCCACTGGATGCAACTAAACATATTGCTGTATATACTTACGTAATTAGTTTTAATTACAAAAATTCTAGTTAATCTTCATTTATTTATAGCTTTAAAGTTCTTTTCATGCAACATAAAGATTATTTATTAATTTTTTAAAACTTATTTATAATAATTAGACATCGCAAGTTTCTTTCATATTTTATTAATACTTTTTTCTCCCTTTAATAAAAATATTTTTGGGCAGGAGATACTTACGTTAGAGAAAACCGAAGGTTGCCCATCCTTCATGGAACTTGTTGAAGAAGACGATGGGTCTGCCTTTACCGGGTCACCTAAAATTGACCCTAAAGTAACACCGCTAGTGTTACCATTTTCAAGTGGAACTACTGGTTTACCCAAAGCTATTATCCATACTCATTTTAGTTTTCTTGCATCAATAGTCAACATGACGTGAGTGGTTACAATTGAGTAAATTCTTTCGAAATATAAGTAGACCTAAGAATAATTTAATTTACACCTAATATATATATTAAAGTTATGAAACATTTTTATTGGATAACTGTTGTAATTTGGATAAAATAATTTTTTTGTCATTTCTTTCAAATCGCACTGCTTTTTATAGTTAAAGTAAACCGTGGTTGATAAAAGCGTCAGGAATCAATGTTTTCCTATCCCTATTAGGTAGATATATGTAACAAGAAGCTAACATGAAAATGTTAGTGAATTACAAAATATAATCATAATTCACATCTATCGTTTAAGAAAACAATTTATTTACATTCGATATTTTTACCAAGATGAACACATTACGTTAAACTTACAGCTACATAAGCAAATGTACATACTTCTAAGTGAAATTGTACATGCTTTTGTTTTCAAATTCTACATATTTTTACTATATAGACACCCAACTGTTTGGAACTTTTCTTCAGAAGATGTTGTTCTAGGGATGTATCCATTTTGCCACATTGGTGGCTTCCTCATCCTAAATATAGCTATGGCTGAAGGATTAACCATGAGTGTTGTGCCATGTTATGAGTCAGACTTGTTCCTGGAAGTCATAGAAAAACATAAGGTGAGTAGTCACGAATACCACTGTGTATAATTTTCTCTACACCCATAAGACAGATTGTAAATCACATGTGATTTGGGTGAAGATAAATTATACTAAGTTAAGATAATATATTTTGACACCACTTTTTCTGAAAAAATTCGTGATATGTCACATCTCTCCTGTAAAGTTTCATGAAAGAGCAGGTAATCAATACCAATAGAGTAAAATATTTTACTCTAACGATTAACCTTAACTCACTGAGAGTTCCAATCCTTACAGTAAAAGTTCTCAGAGTGGTGGCTTTTACTCTAACAATTAACTTTAATTCATTGAGAGTTCCAATCCTTACAGTAAAAGTTCTCAGAGTGGTGGCTTTTACTCTAACAATTAACTTTAATTCATTGAGAGTTCCAATCCTTACAGTAAAAGTTCTCAGAGTGGTGGCTTTTACTCTAACAATTAACCTTAACTCACTGAGAGTTCCAATCCTTACAGTAAAGGTTCTCAGAGTGGTGGCTTTTACTCTAACAATTAACTTTAATTCATCGAGAGTTCCAATCCTTACAGTAAAAGTTCTCAGAGTGGTGGCTTTTACTATAACAATTAACCTTAACTCACTGAGAGTTCCAATCCTTACAGTAAAGATTCTCAGAGTGGTGGCTTTTACTATAACAATTAACCTTAACGCACTGAGAGTTCCAATCCTTACAGTAAAAGTTCTCAGAGTGGTGGCTTTTACTATAACAATTAATCTTAACTCACTGAGAGTTCCAATCCTTACAACAGTAAAAGTTCTCAGAGTGGTGGCTTTCACTCTAACAATTAACTTTAACTCATTGAGAGTTCCAATCCTTACAGTAAAGGTTCTCAGAGTGGTGGCTTTTACTATAACAATTAACCTTAACTCACTGAGAGTTCCAGTCCTTACAGTAAAGGTTCTCAGAGTGGTGGCTTTTACTCTAATAATTAACCTTAACTCATTGAGAGTTACAATCCTTATAGTAAAGGTTCTCAGAGTGATGGCTTTTATTCTAATAACTAATCTTAACCCATTGTATGTCCCAGTCCTAATAACAAAGATTATCAGAGTGATGGCTTTTATTCTAATAATTAACCTTAACCCATTGTATTTTCCAGTCCTTATAATAAATATTCTTAGAGAGGTGGCTTTTATTCTAATAATTAACTTTAACCCATTGTATGTTCCAGTCCTTATAATAATGATTCTCAGAGCGGTGACCCTAATTCTTATATTTAACATTTATGCAATAATGTCTGCAGGTCTTGTACATTAGGTTTTTGAGCAATAGTTCTTATTCTTATAATGAAATTTCATGCGGTGAAAGTTACAGTATTTACAGTCAACATTCTTGGAGTAATGGCTCCTATTCATACAAGTACGTTTCAGGCAATAATGGTTCCAGTTTTCGATATGGAATAATGTTGAAACAAATAAACCAGATATCTGTAGAACATTTTTGGAATACTAGCTATAATAGACTTTCCATAGAAGATTTAGAAATATGTTTTTAAGCTGTTTCTTGGAATGATGTAGAGTGGGATTTTCATCAAATCAAGTTAGTTTTCACTAATCTGTTAACTTCGGTTTTGGTCTAAATAAGAATAAATCACCATTAGAAATCTTAATATAATGGACGTAGCATGTATGTCAGTATCTATGTATGTAATCAAACTCTTCCGCTATCTATTAAACGGTACAACAACAAAAATCCATAAAAAAATCATACTTTGGGTATTCAAGATTCAGACATTTAGAAAAATAACTGTGGTATGTACAACAACCATTTCTTTACAATGGAACATAATTTTAAATAAAAAAAACAATCTTCTCACAACAAGAACACTACTTTCAGTAGGGCTGTACGTGAAGATTTGACTATATCTTTATTCATGTGATTTTTAAATCTGGTACTGAGAAACTGGAGTTCTTACAAAAATCTATTAGTTTTTCAGTAAACGGCATCACTTTTAATATATAAAAACATTACAGTTTATGTCAGTACAATTTATGAAAATATTGAGCTCTGTACACTGAATCATTTTTTGTCTTTTTTTTTCAGTAATATTAGAAAGATTTTAGTTTTTAATAAATCTTTACATCTAGAAGCTTCTGAGATTTGATATACTAAAACTAACAGTTTATCCTACTCCACAGGTTTCTGTTGTTTTAGTAGCCGTTTCAGTAATTTACCGGCTTGTTAAAGATCCTAAGGTCCGACAGTACGATCTCACCAGTATGAGAGAGCTGGTAACAGGGGGCGCTCCTCTCAATCAAGAAGCCAACGAGGAAGTCATTATGACTGCTTTTCCTTTTTTGCATTCTTTTCGTCAGGGTGAGAAAAACATTCTGTTTAGAGGGTTTAAGACACCCGTAATTCATTAATTTATCATAACCATGACTATTAATAAAATGTTTATAATATTTCAAAATTTCATATTATTAAGTATTGTTAAAACTGTTATATGCATAAAATTACTTTATTTTGTATGCAACCGTAAATTTAAATATTTAGAAATAGAAGAACAAATGGTAAGGTATTTGAAATGAGGAACTGGATAAGATTGAGTATATTAGTTATTTACACTTGACAAAACTAAGAAAACAAGAATAAAAACAATATTCGCACCATTTTTTTGTTGGAATTATCATAATCAAGCTTATGTTTTCAAAAACGAAAAACAGGGTGTATTAGGATGAATTCGATGTTAAATACTGTTGACCAACTTATTATTTAACATTATGTAGTAAATAATGAGTTAATATACTTGGACATTTTAAAAATCAAAATATATTTTTCGACAGACAAATAAGAAGTAGGAGTGCAAAGCTACACAATTGGTTATGTGCATTTTGTTCACCGTGAGTAATCGGATCTCGGAATTTTGCATTATAAGCCCGCTGGCTTACTGTTGACCCATCGGGGGACGTGGGTATTGGTGAGTAATGATCCATGTTGTCACATCATAAAATAGACAAAGTTTTCTTTTTTCTTTCTTCAGCGTTCGACTGGCCGTTAGATCTACAGTTCAATGGAGGTCATGAACTGGCAATCAAATTAAGAGGTCATCTGCCGATCTCTACAGCTTGATATGTAGTTTTCCTCCCTATGGTCAGGTCCGAAGTCCTTGGACTGTGTATAGTGGGTTGCTATGAAATATGTGTGTTGGATTGGTCTGCCTGTCTGCAAGTACACAACGTTTTGTCTGCAAGGTTATATTTCTTCAAGTGGGCACGAAGAACATAGTGTCCGGTTTTTTGCCAATAGATGGCTGTAGCCTGCCATCTGTCCAAGAATCTGAGTGAAAATTTCTGTGGGTTGTAGCTTCTCTGAGAGAAATGGTGATTTGAGATTGGCATGAAAGGGAAGAAGCAGGTATTGTTTTGTTTTAAACAACGATCCATGTTCGTAGGTCATAAAGGCTTAGCATGGCCTGATGTTTAGGGCGTGGGATCGAATGCCGTCACCGGACAAGCTCGCACTTTCACTGGATAATGACTATTTCTCTTCATGCAATGTTTTTACTCTCAAGTGTGCTTTACGCTACCTGAATTTTTCTGGACATATGGCGTTGTAGTAATCGTGTATACTTATTACATTAAATATCACTGTGACAATAAATATCTTGTTCGACGTAATGGCCACGAGTTAATATCCTCTAGTCCCCCGATGGGAGAGAGGTAAGTCTACAGAATCATAATGCTAAAATCCGGGGCTTCTTAAAAAAAAAAACAAAAAAAACACTTCTTAGTACACAATAAATAGTAGCTCATTTGTTTTATATTTAGAGAATATTACGGTTTGTTTGTTTTATAGCAAAGCCACATTGGACTATCTGCTGTGTCCACCGCTGGGAAACAAAACACGGTTTTTAATATTATAAGCCACCAGACTTACCGCTGTGTTAATGGGGGTGGGGTGGGGGCTAGTATTATAAGCCTTCAGAATTAACGCTGAGCCACTGAGGAACAAATGCAAGACAAAGGGAAAAAATGTCTAATCTATATAAATATAATATTATTG
>NW_013666752.1:297273-306796 GCF_000517525.1 Limulus polyphemus
ATTAGGTCCATGGGGAAATACATACAAATTTTCAGTTTCACATTTTATGTTTTGCAGTTTTTATGGGTTTTTTTTACAAGTACATATAAGGGAAGCAACTTTTCATGTCCTAAGATAACCTTTCATTAATTATGAATAACATAACTTCCGTCCAGGGGACGGGTACTCCAGCTAGTTTTTAATATTCATTTATTGTCACTAAAACAGCATATTGTTTCATAATTTATGTTTATAACACTTCAAATAATAATAAGTGCCCAAAGTTAGTGTATAATTTTTAACTTTCACAATTTAGTTTACGGCCTAAGTGAGACAGGCTTTCTTGCTTGTGTCGAAACAGGAAGGATTGTCCCCGACTCTGTTGGAAAACTGATTTCTTCAGTAGATTTGAAGGTTTGTTTTTAAGCGACTCTTATTAAAGTACCTTTCTTTAACTTCCAAACATTTTCACTTGTTACAAGTTATTACTAGATTATGATCATATTTTTGCATAAGACTGAAAAACTTTTAATTTCTTGTCCTTGGCTACTAATGAGTTAAACTTTTAAATCATTTTTACAATGCACAGTAAAAGAGATTTTAACATTTATCTTATTGAGATTGATAACAAGTAAACTAGTGATAACCCAAACAAGTGTGGTCGAAACATGTAGGAAAATATATATGCTTGTTTTTCCAATAATATATATAATTGTGGTTTAAAAGGTGTATTAGTTAAACTAATTCTGTCAAACTTCAATTATATGATATTACTAGTTACATTTTTTTCTGATCAATATTTTATGTAGATTTTCTAATCCAAAAATGAATTTCCAATTATTTTATTCCACTGATATTTTTCCTTGCTATTAAAGTTCATTGACACTATATGTATAAGTTAAAACTAGAATTAATTAACAAATTTTACAATTTTTAAATATTAAAGAAACTTATTGTTGTTGTTTTAGCGCAAACTTACACAAAAGGTTATCTGCATTCTGTGTACTGCGGGAAATCTAGCCACGAATTTTAGCGTTGTAAGTCCATAACCTTACCACCGTCCCACGCATAGGAGAGATGTTTCTGACAAATAAAGGTGTATTTTATTATTTATTAAACTATCAGCGACAGCAGTTCATTAGAGTTGACCTTTTTCTTCTTCCATTAACTTTGCAAAGCCCCCCAGTGGCACAACGGTATGTCTGCGGACTTACAACACTAAATCTGGGCAGAGCACAGATAGCCCATTGTGTTGCTTTGTGCTTAATTACAAATAAACGAAACTTTGCAAAACATTTAGTAATTATTTGTATGTTTTGTAGGAAGGTCACATTGGTTTTGTTTTGAATTTCGTCCCTAATTTAGCAGTGAAAGACTAGAGGGAAGGCAGCTAGTCATCACCACCCACTGCCAACTATTGGGCTACTCTTTTACCAACGAATAGTGGGATTGACCGTCACATTATAACGCCCCCACGGCTGAAAGGGCGAGCATGTTTGGTGGGACGGGGATTCGAACTCGCAACCCTCGGATTGCGAGTCGAGCATCCTAACCACCTGGCCATGGCGGACCGGGCCACATTGCACTATGTGCTGTGTCCACCGCGGGAAATCTAACCCAAGATTTAAGCGTTCTAAATCCGTAAACTTACTGCTGTCCCGCCGGAGGGGTTTGCTAATCAGGTTTATGTATCCTTTCTAAAATTGAGAATGTGTTAGAATTTGAGAAAGAACAATTAATTTAACATATAAATGACATATTAATTCATAAACAATAGATCTGTTTGCTTTGACAATATTACTGTTTACTTCAAGTCGTTTATCAAACCCACATTTAGTTTTGTGTCTTTTCTGTTTTTATTTTATAAATTTCTTTGTTCAAAGCAAAATATGTAAATACAATTAATATTTATTGTCATATAGTTTCAAATCCAAGAAAATCACATTTTAAAAGTTTATTTTCAGAAATTAGTAGAAAAACATTATTATGGAACTTGGAGTAGAAATGCTAGTAAATATCATTCAAAAATCATAAATTTATAAATGCAATTCTTCCCCCAACTCCCCTTTTTTATGGTCTAGTTGTAGCCAAGTTGTTAACATACCGGTCTGTGAATTCTATGGTTCATGGTTCGCGTAGCGTTGACGCAAAATTGCCATGGGTGAGTTATAAGCGTGAGGATCAAACCCTATTAGTTGATTAGAATATCTCAAGAGATGGTTGTTATTGAATAGCTGTCTTCCCTCTAGTCTATCAGCTCAAAACTAAGGAAAGCTATGCACAGGTAATCCTTGTGTAGCTTTGTGTGAAAATCCAGAATACATATTTTTTTTTCTTAGGTGATTCATGTGGACACAGGGGTTGCTCTTGGTCCTTATGAAGGCGGAGAACTTTATGTTCGTAGTTCACAAACAATGAAAAAATATCTACATAATCCCAAAGCTACAGCCGAGATTTTTACACGAGACGGTTGGTTTAAAACAGGTTAGTATGATTTATTTTCCTGGTTTTCTAATTTAATTTGTCATATCTTTGTTTTTTATGTTTCGCATGTCATTAAATATTAGTATTTAACTGCATGACCATCACAGTCAAGTAACGTTTTAGTTATAGCTTCAGTTATACTAAAGTAAATAACATGTCTGTAACGTTCTGTATTTCGTGAACGGTTAATTTTAGAAATATGTAAATATATATATATACATATATATCAAAATCTTTCTTTTCAAGAGTGCATTACAGAAAAATTATCCACTTTTTACAATTCCTAAAATTTCATATCGATATCAACATCGATCCATCACTTTGTTATGTGCTGAACGGTCAATCTGAGAAAAAGTTTCTTTTTGTGAGGGAATTTCACGAAAAAACAACAAAAAAAAACGGGACTTCCTCTGTCGACTGATTGAAAAGAAGTACTTTGAAGATAGGAGCATGAAAGGGAAAAAAACGCATAAAGAAAGGAGCGTGTTTGTTGTTGTTCGGTTGATATATATATATTTATGTCGGTATTATATACATGCATGATTTTATTGTACCATGTTTAATAAATTAACTTGAATTGAATTGAATATCTTCCCTTTTCCAATTTTTACAGAAACGACAACTGTCAAAAAGTGTTCACTTCGGTAGCGGTCTTTTCTTGCGGTCAGTAAAATGACAAGGAGCGGTGGCATCCAGCGGAAAAAAAATCCCCGCGGGTATTTAGCAAACCTGAGCGCTCTATTGTGCTGGATGCACCCATGGAATCGAAACCCAAACATTTTTTGTCAACAATACATTGTATTCAGCCTCCTTTGCTTCAAAACAAACGCAATGTAATTTTACCTATTGAAATAACACATGGAATGACAAAATACGGTTGTAAACGGCCCACAGGACAATCATATTGCATATACACTCTGATCCAAGGGATTGGGTTCACTGCACATTTTTTATTTATTCATCACTATTTTTAGGAAAATTACATTCAACGAGCATCTGTTAGTATATGATCAAACACTAATTTAATTTAAGCGATAGTGTCTTTCCTTAATTTCTGTGTTTCTGTGCTTTATGGCATTACACTAGCCTTAAGTTTCGCTTTCTCATTTATATGAATCTTTTTTGTTCTTTTTTAAATGGAGAGACGCATCCATATAAATAGAAGGACGCAACGCATGCATAAAACATGGCAGTAATTCTGAAACAAAATATCGAAAGACACTTGAAATTAAACTAGTATAAAGATACAAAACTAATCTGCCTATAAATTTGAGATTAACTTTACAAATTACATCTATAATTAACCAAATTTGTTCTGGCGACAAAGTGTAGTTCCTTTTCAAATGCAGAATCAACTTTGCTACAAAAGTAACATAAAAAAACGCTCAATAATAAATATATAAACGTTTGACACGTTTTGTTTGTTTGTAGTTATGCACAAAACCACACAATGGGCTATCTGTGCTCTGCCCACCACCCGGTTTATAGCGTTGTAAGTCCGCAGACATACCGCTGTGCCACTTGGGGGCCGTTTAACAAGAGAAATGTGATTTCCTGTTTCTTGGTTCATGCTGAACAATGCTGTGATACTTTTAACTTTTCCAGTTGAGATCACTCTTTTCTGAGTTATTCTAGAGTTCTGTCGAGGAAGACTGACCGCACAAATACGGCGGCTAGGCTGACGTACTTTGGAAGGGGGCATTTCAAATCCAGTGTTTTATTATATATATCTTTGTCAATATGACCGACTTCTGTAACTAACTTCTCTTAGGCCTAAGTTGATAGCAATATATACTGAAAAAAAAACACACACTCGAATTGTCACATTGTAACAATGATTAACTTGTTTTCACAAGTTTAAAATTGTAAATCCGATTTGACTTTCTGTTACTTAAACATTTTGTATGTTTTAGTCACTTGGTGTAATAACTTTCACATGTTCCAAAAAGAACTTTTTTTAATAATTAAAATTTACTTTGAAAAAGCGAACAAGATTTACATGAAACTGAAGCAAATTTAACGACCCCAACTATTCCAGTGGTTTTAAAAATAAGAAACTGGACATTATCTACTAAGATCTACAATCTGTCTACACACATAGAAAATGTTTCACCAACTCTGCATTACCTTTCTGAGTGTTTGTTTATTTGTCTGAAGTTAAGCACAAAGTTAAACAATGGGCTCTCTGTTCCCCGCCCATCACGGTTTTTAGCGTTGTAAGTTCGCAGACATGCCACTGGTGGAGCTACCTTTCTAATACATCGATGTAACAAATAATGCATTTCTGTCTAGATCTATGCAGTTTGACGGTGCATGTTTAGATTCGACTTGCTTTTTCTTCAAGAAATTTAATAGTTACAAAACAAATAAATTCTGATTTAGGTTGTATTTGTTACGATAGAAGAAAGTTAATTATGAATTCCACTAATCTTGAAAACAATGAATCTTTTGGCTGAAAGAGTTACCAGAAACGCCATCGTCTACAGACTCTCTCGTCGAGAAGATTTATTGTTTTTAAAGCTGTTACGGGAGTCCATAATCAATCTTCTCTTAAAAGGGGGATGATTTTTATATTGTCCAGCGGATTTATTGCCCACAAGGTTGTTGGAGTCATAATCTATCTACTCTTGAAAAGGGGAACGTTATTTATTTTTTGCTTTTGTTACGACAGCGGAAGTCACGCGACGCTGAGAGCATGCACGCTGGAGTTTCTAGAAGGATCATGACTTATCGAGGAACCTCGCGAATGTCCGAGTGTTTGCCAGGCGCCCTCTTTTTTTAGTATATAAGCCCGGCAAATAAAGCCAGCGATAGATAGATATGCAGATAGATTGAAGATATAGATAATTCAGTCAAGCGAACAGTAGGCACCGTAAGTCAAGTGTGTTAACCACTGTGATTTATAGCGTGTGTTATAAAGGTTGTTAAGTTTAAAGTGACTGTAGAAATTCTGTGTATTACAAAGTTGTATCGAGAAAGAATAAACTAGTTTTGATTAAGAAAGGACTTGTATCGCTGAAGTTCCTCGGAAATAATTTATACCGGAAATTATCAAACGAGCAGATGCGTAACACTTTTTTTCTTTTGTAGAACGCGTAAATTAGCTAGCCATGAATTATTCACGAGTAACGTAATATTACGACACAGTGATATTGAAAATAATTTTAATGGCATACTTTGTACTGGGGCGTGTTTCTAGCTACCGTACGCATCTTTAAAAAAGTCAGAGTATAGTTATCTGTTAACAGTTTAATGCAGATTTGCAAACAGAATATTTTTTTATGAAATATATATATATATATGTGTGTGTGTCAATCCGCTAGGAGAAAGTGAAGAATGGAAGGCAGTTGTTTCAGTTATTTTACTCTGTATTTTATGTAGTAGCAACACTCAAAACATTGTCTTTGTTTCAAAATTCTTTATATAAAACTTGAGTTAGTTTCTTTTTAATTTAATCATATGACGTAATTCAAATTAACAACATATAACAGGAGATTTTGGCTACTATGACTCGGAGGGAAACCTTTACATCACCGACAGAATAAAGGAAATGATCAAGACAGGATGTCATCAGGTTTCTCCCACTGAAATAGAATCTGTGTTATGTAGTCATCAGGCTATAGAGGACGCTGCTGTAGTTGGTATTCGAGACTCGGCCTTGGGAGAAGTACCTTACGGGTTCGTGGTGGCTAAGAATGATTGTCACGTGACACCGGAAATTGTACTTGCGTTTATTTCAGGTTATTATTTCTATGTTATGAATAGTATGTAAATATGTTAACACTGGATCCCCCTGCGTTTATTTCAGGTTATTATTTCTATGTTATGAATAGTATGTAAATATGTTAACACTGGATCCCCCTGCGTTTATTTCAGGTTATTATTTCTATGTTATGAATAGTATGTAAATATGTTAACACTGGATTCCCCTGTGTTTATTTCAGGTTATTATTTCTATGTTATGAATAGTATGTAAATAGGTTAACACTGGATCCTCTTACGTTTATTTTACGTTTTGAAGAGAGAATAGTTTGGAAAATATAAACATAAGGTTCTGGGTAGAGAAAGTAGCTGAAGAAGACAAATTAAAGTTTTATTGAAACATGTAGTAGGCCGTCTATATAAAATGATTTTTATTATGCTTATAAATCGTTGTTTGTCAATTTACTATTAAATAATCATTTACCTATAATTACTATTCGCCTGCGACATCTAGAGAAGAATATATATTATTTTATTCTGTTTACAGCTCGTCTAGCACCACAGAAACAACTGAAGTGGGTGACGATTCTAGACAAAATTCCAAGGTCTCAGTTTGGTAAAATTCAACGTAAATGGTTAAAATATTATGCTATTCAACAATTGAAGAACTGACCACTGGTCAGTTGCTATCAGGAAACACACTTGTTAGTGACAACTGAAGAGAGTAAAAACAAGCCCTTTGAGCTTGTGATACATTTGAAATGATAAAAAATATTATTATTATTATTATATGGATCTTATTAGCTTATTTTGGAAATCACAACGTTAAAAGTAAAATATATATATATAAACGGAAAATAGTTGATAATTTACATGTTATCAATACTATTAAAGTTTTGGTGGAGAATTCAGTTTTTAACTTTTTGTTAAAAACATCTTTGTTTACGACTTTGACTAATACAATAAAAAGCATCAATAAATTATTTATTAAAGAACAAAGGACATTTGTTTCATTGATAATTTGAATAAGAAAATACTTTGGTATATGTACTTTACAAGTGATAAAACTGAACTTGTAAAAATACTTTTCACACATTACTTCTGTCGTCAACAAGATAATAAAAAGCCAGAACATTTACTACATTTTAATGCAGCCACATTCATGTTGACATGATTAGAATTATAAACTTTTGGCGGTGGGTGCTGTTGATTAGCTGCCTTCCCTCAAGTTTTCCAATTCAAAATTAAAGACAGTTATGCGCCTATAATATATTAGGCTATATCACGTTTCTTAGCCCCTTAGTTATTAGGCATTTTGTTTAAAATATTTCAGGTTTTGTTCTAAATATAGTTAGCTGGTGAAGGGAACCACTAAGTTTCTCTCGCCTTAGATATTCACGGGACTGGATGAGTTACAAAGGGCAACACATGTGCTCACCATGAGAAAACATTGCTGTAACATGAGACATGTTATATATATAGCAAGAGTTGTCAGGTGATGGCCCAAGAGTGACATCTCTTGTTGTCATTGAGAGTGAGAGGAGAAGTTTACATATAAAATGTAACATTATCTAAATGTTAGATCCTTTTCATATTTTTGGTACAGACTGTTTGATGTTGGTTTTTGTCACAAATTTCTCAGTTAGATTTTTCATTAGACAGCTTTAGATACAACCCGACGTCTTAAACTCCACTTTTACTTAAATTCAGCATTTGTGAGCTAAAAGTGGACTGTCGAGAGAGCACAAGCAGATAACACTAGCCTCCTTTCTTCTGTTGAAGATGCAACATCTGTCAACTCGAACTTGTATTTGTAAATAAGATTGTAAAAAGCAGAAAAGCTCAGGCACTGCTTAGTGATACAATATCTGTCGAATATTCCTGTTATTTTTCGAATTCTGTTTGCGGACTTAAAACTAAAACCTTAAGATCCAGAGCTCGATTCACCGCGATGGACAAAGCACAGACAGCCTATTGTGTATCTTTGTACTAAATCAAATATATACAAATGTGTGTTTGTGTTTAATAGAAGTATGGTTCCTATTTTGTTAGAATGGAATCTTAAAAACCATTTTCAGATTTTTAAGTACCACTTTACTCCAAGTATATTGAGATTATTAAAATATAAGTAAGTTTAAGTATGTTATTTTAATATCTTTCGAATCATTAACATTATTGTTCAGGTTGAGGTACTTAACTAGTGAATTATTTATTCCCATAACATGTTCTTAAATTCTAGAGAAAAACTCAATCAATACACGTGTCCATTATTAAATTAAACAAAGAGATTGGTTTTAAACGGCGAAATTATTATTCTTATGTTTGTTTCAGATTTTCACACAAACTGCACAAGGGGTCTATTTATCTGCTATTTTCAGATTTCTTTGATTTTGCAAGGAGTACCATATTTGCCACTCGCCCACTGTGGGGACTTTTAATGTAGTAATTGTAGATGTGAAATGTATAATCAGGACCTCATTAAATGTCCTTCTACCAATTGTGTGCGTATCAGTCTTTTCATAATAAAAAAAAGTCTATTTCTTTATTTATTGTATTATTTATATGAAACTACCTGACGACAGCAATATCCATATAAAACCAGCCATGTATTATCAGTACAAAGCAACCTACTCATTGCATTATCAGTTTCATATTGATTATGAAGTGGTAGTTAATGCAGTGTTAGCTTCATATAGATAATGTAGTTACCAACTAGTTTTATGAAGGATGATGGACTGGGTAGATTTTTAGTAAAATTAAAGAAATCATTACTTGCGCAAAACTATAACTACTCAGTGTTTTAACTATACAAAACTAGCTACTCACTGCTTTATTACTACAAAATTAACTGCACACAGCATTAGATACAAGAAACTAAAATAAACAGTTAACGTCAATTTTATTACATTCAAAATACACTTACAGTATACCCACTTTTTAATTATCTATTTTCTAGGATTTAAACGTAGTTTTATACAAGTTCTAGAAGTTTTTACCTACAAAAAATCTTTAAAACGTAAACATCCAATGAAATGTTTATATTCCAACCACTAATTTATTGAATTTATTTATTTATTTTTTGAATCGGGTGTCTCTTAGTTTATCATACTGGTAGTACTGACAGATCAAAATTCCGATGTCTGATTGGATGGTGGCAGTGTATGATTTCCTCGCGAAACCTGCTTTGTTCATGTATTCAAATTCGATGACGAGGAACCCACTTTGAGACTAATAATGACTGGAGACGGCTTAAATGGGTAATGAAGAAAAACTTTAATATAAGTTTAACATGACAGCAAATGTACAAAACCTTGTCGAAACGTTGTACATTTGCTGTCATGTTAAACTTATATTAAAG
>NW_013666752.1:307693-310751 GCF_000517525.1 Limulus polyphemus
CTTTAATATAAATTTAACATGACAGCAAATGTACAACGTTTCGACAAGGTTTTGTACATTTGCTGTCATGTTAAACTTATATTAAAGTTTTTCTTCATTACCCATTCAAGCCGTCTCCAGCCATTATTTGTTCATGTATATCCGTTAACGATGTGACCTTGTTGACTTTTGATCACACCAAGCTTTTATCCATTCGTCCTTTCTCTTTTATACTAGGTGTGGCAAAAGTGACTATACAGCTATTTCAATTAATACCTAGTTTAATTGTTAACATTTTACTCTGAAACAATAATTAAATTGGTTTCAACTGTCTTCATAATATTTTGTTTACTACCAACTACTACCTACAAGTAAGCTTAGCTCCCTCTACATCATGTGGCGATGAGTGCAGATAGGATAAACAACCTCTGACCTCGCTGATTAATGTGTGTTCCCGAATAAACACTCGCCACTTATTTATCGATATATAGTCAAACTCTGAACATTTCAAGGTTTAAGAACTATCTGTGCAACGCGTTGTACAACTGACGTTTTACCAAACTCGCGGGTATTCTTGATTTTTTTGTTTGTTGTTGTTTATCTGATTAATTGATTTATTGAAAAGTAACATCCGATATTCACTGAAACATTTGAACAACAAATAGCTCACCTAATCGAAATCCGAATTCCTTCATAAATCAGTGAAGATCAACATTACCTTTGAGTATTACAAAGCGGTGAACTTCTGGTTAGGGTTAGCTTTGAATAATCCACAACAGCGAATGTCAAGCTAGTTTCTACGTTGGACCTTTCACAAGATGTCTGATACCACAACTCCTAACATTAAATCCTCGAACGAAAAGATCCTTCGTTCTCCTCGAACCGCTGTGGACATTCCTAACGTCTCCTTACCTGAATTTCTTTGCACAACCCTAGAGAACCACCCTGACAAATATCTAATGGTAAGGTTTTATAGCATTTATTTAGTACTGAAAAGTTGAAATTTATACAATAAATGATTTTCTCACATAAATTACATGTTTACAGTAATGTTATTTAATGTAATAAACTGTGAAACTTGAAGCTTAACGCAAGTCCTAATCGACCTACTGTTTAGTTTGTTATTTATATTCTGAGCAGGGCTAACCGGTCAGGTTAAAAGACCCCAAAGCTCACACATAGTCAGCTTTAATTTTTGAGCTATTGACCAAGGAAGGGAGAAGTACAATTAGCAGCACCTGCCGCTTACACGACTAACGAAAAGCGGATTGACTGCCATAGTTATAACTGTACCACAACTGAAAGTGCAAAACATGTTCTGTTGTACATCACGGCACGAACCTTGGACCTTCCAATTAGAGTTACAAGTTACACGCTAACCAATAAATCCCATCTGGCCTGATGTTCAACTAAGGAATTTTAATTGAAAATTACATGCATAACAAAGACTTTCAGTAAAAAAAAAATACTGAACACTTGAACTATTTCAAACTTTTATAATGTAACCTCATTTTACTTATTTGTTGATTGTTTAAATCAATGAAAAAGTTTTGTCTTCTGTAGATAGCACATGATAATTCTCGTTCTATCACCATTAAAGAAGTGCTTTTGTACGGAAAACGATTCTCCAGCGCTCTCATACGACGAGGCTTAAAGCTTGGAGACGTATTTTGCCTTTGTTCTTCTAATAATGTGGATTTTCCAGCAGCAGTATTAGGTGTAATGAATGCAGGAGCCACCATAACTCTAGGAAAACCTATGGATACAAAAGGTATTTAAAACTACTTTATACAACTAGTTACAACTAATAATAAGATAACAGGTAATGATTTTCTTAGAACATATACAGATACAAAAAGTAAACTAAAATCACCACCGTTCTAAAAGAAACTCAAGACACAAAGCTTGACTTGCTCCAATGATTCTAAGAAAACAATGGATCAAAAAGGAAATTAAAGCTACCGTAATTCTACGAAACTCGTAGCTTCAAGTAAAACTTATAATTACGGGATTTCTAAGATAAGTCTGTAATTTTAAGGAAGCTGAGGTTTCAGGTCGAAACTACAACTGCCTTAGTTTTAGGGAAGCTGAGGTTTCAGGTCGAAATTAGAACTACTGAATTTCCGGAAAATCTATGGTAAAGTCTTAGTTATTCAAGGACATTTTTGATTTCAAACCGAGATTACAACTACAATTATGTTAAGAAAATGCGTGAATGCAACTTGAAGTATACATTACTGTAATTGTAAGAAAATATTTTTTTTGAAACTCTAGCTAAATATATTGTATCTATTGGAAACAAAACACTGTTGATTAAAAGCACAGAAAATCAAGGAAAGTTATGAACAGAGATTTTAAATGCAATAATTGTTTTGAGAAATCATGGATACAAAAGATAATTATAATTTCAGGTAAAGTATCTTGTAAAATCACTGTAATTATATCAAACTTTGAATTCAAAAGATAATTAAAAACTACGGTAATTGTTTTGATGGTGGAAAAAACTTGTTAAAACATGTTCTAATTTAAACTCCTGCAATCCCTGGAAAACTAAAGATACAGGAAAGAACCAATTGTTTGTTTAAAAAAATTCTTGCAAAGCTACTCAAGTGCTATCTGCGCTAGTCGTCTCTAATCTGGAAAATGAAGGAAGCTAGCTAACTCGTGGATTACTCTTGCCTGGTTGATTAGTGGAATTTCACTGTCACACTTATGGCGTACTCACGGCCCTAAAATGGCGGAACCAGTGGTTGTGACAAAGGTACGCAAACTACGAATTCTCATAGCCACAGTCTAACCACTAGACCGTGCCTGAGAAACAACTAATAAAAGAAAGTAGCATTCTGTTATTGTATTTTGTATAAAATGTTAACATCGTTATCTAGCTATTTGTCCTAAAACAGGACCTAGACACAATTCTTCCCTTCATTTAGCTCTCTCTTCATCTGTTCATAAATCCCTCCTTGTTGAACATCATCTAGCATCATGATCTTCTTCCGTCCTTTTCATCTTCTCCCAAGAAACCTTCCTTCGATCACCTCCTCAACCAGGTCATTCTCTCTCAACACATGCCCAATCC
>NW_013666752.1:311751-316209 GCF_000517525.1 Limulus polyphemus
ATTTAGCTCTCTCTTAATCTGTTCATAAATCTCTCCTTGTTGAACATCATCTAGCATCATGATCCTCTTCCTTCCTTTTTATCATCTCCCAAGAAACCTACCTTCGATCACCTCCTTAACCAGGTCATTCTCTCTCAACACATGCCCAATCCAGATTTTGTTTCACATTTTCCTCCCACCTGACGTTATCTTCTTCATTTTCATTCTTCCAGTCCAAATTATTTTCATAACTCTTCGTCAGATCCACATTTTAAAACTTTCAGTCCACGTCCCTCACGCATACGGTGCCACACTCCAGACGGTAACTCTTTATTATTCCGTTCTTCAATTTCTTCTCGAAGGTGTTTAATTAGTAGCTCCTAAAACCAAAATAAATAAATAAAATGAAAGAGCTTTTCACACAAACCAGCAATATAAACCCTTTATTAATGGGTAAAACACAAAAGCCGTTAAAACAATTGAATCCAAAAATACAAAATAAAAAGAAGAAAGTATTTCTAAAACTAAGGCATACAAGGCAATCTAAACACAAAATGAATCCCTTCCTACAAATATATACACGTGTGGATATGCCCCTTGAAAATGTAGATACATATACAATACACAAAATAAAACTCAATAATAATAATAATACTTAATAAAAGTAAAATAAAATTATAAAACAGGTGGGCTTTATAGGGTTTTTATATTGAAAATGGAATATGCAGTACGATACAAAATGTACCAAAAAGTAATCAAATGATATATATATATATATATAAACACACACATAAGTTTCCAAACAAACCGAAGCCTTTTATTTACTAAAGCCTCTACAGCAGGTCTTCTAATGCAGCAGTCGATTTGTAATGAGCCATGATGGCCTGACAGATGATATCTTTCTCCAGCTGCAAAGGAGGCTCCAATCACTTCACCAAAAGGTCTTCCTCCTGGTTGTAAAGCACCCAGGTCTTCATCCACCTAGCTGCGTACTCTTAGAAGCGGCACTCTAGATCCAGTATTTGTTGAAATGTGGAATTCTCTTTTGTCTCAGTGGCGGATATAGAAGGCAATTCCAAGATTTCTGACCACAGAGTTTGGATCCTGAACTACTTGAAGAGTAGCAGCACAGAAGTTGACATTATGGTAATCTCCACCAATGGTTGGATAGTAAAAGCCAGTGTCCCTGAAGTGGTAGATATTGATAGACCTTCCTGGTACTTGTGACATTTACTTGAAGACTTTAGCACTGGGAGGGATTTCTTAGGCTGAAGAAAATGGTGGCCATATTGTAGGTGTCAACAATATCTCTTAACAGAACAACTTCTGATGGAACACTCAGCCTTATGCTGTAAAATAATACTATCTTTAGAAAGTGCATTTCACAAACAGTACTTTGCATCATAATAAATGTTTTACTTGGTTATGATATAATGTTTGCAATTGTGCTGACTGGAGTATTTGGAAAAACACACGGTTTTACTGCACTATTATGGAAGGAGAATTTAGAGAAAGTTTCCAGTTCGGCAACTTTGAGGCTTATTCCTGACTAGCCAGCAATACAAAGACATTAGAATCAAGCCTTTCCCTCGCCTCAAGAGAGTCCGTGAATACAGATACATTGCTGGATGATGCTCTCTAGAGCCATCATCACTGACTGCTGGCCATCTATGGCTACCAAGCAGAGCCGCTGTTGATTAATTATTTACCTGCCACCCATCAGATGATGGCAACACCCGAAGTTACCTCATTACAGGTCAAGCCAGAGCATTAAAATTCATATTCACGATATTTCCATTTGAACCGATCAAAATATTAATTTTCTAAAGGCTAGCAAAAACAACAGGTCAAATTGCGTTTTCTTCCAAGTCTAGCATTAGTCTAGCTGCTACCCTTATCCCCTTCATTAAAATTCTCTCCCTAGCATTAATGAAGATAGCAGGCACACTGTTTTTTCAAATGATGCTTTACAAGCCAGTAATCAAAGTTGAATTCTTATCTCAAAGTCTTAACACCCAAACCAAAATCTTTACTTTCAGTCATACGTTGTTGTCTGTAACTGATTCATATTTGTTATTCAACACTTCTGAATGACCTTGCGTAAAGTTCCACACATATATCTTAACATTAAATATCGTCACCTCACTAGTAGCTGTAGAAAGATACAAGCTAGTACAGCTATGTCTCGATGGGACGCTCCCCCCCCCCCGGTGACTCAGCGGTATGCCTGCGGATTTACAGCGCTAGAAACCGGGTTTTGATAACTGTGGTGTGCAGAGCACAGATGGCACATTGTGTAGCTTTGTGCTTAATTTCAAACCAACTCGATGGGAATGGTACCATAATGTGTTGCCATCTATGAACCATTAAACTAAATATGTAATCATCACCAGAATTCAGCCTAACTAAGACTTTTCATCTAAAATTGTTTCAGCCAAGATTAATCATACTGCTGTCACTAAAGTCATATAGCTCGTCAACACCAGTAGTGGAACCATTAAGATACTGCATCACTGTATGAGAGTCAATACATTCACTTCAGTTGGGGTTATAGAAAAGTAAATACAAGTAAATCCAGCGAAACAAGAAATATTTCTCTCAAATTCACAACAACCCAATTTACATTGTGTGCTCAGAAAGAACACTGCTCCCTCGCTGAGCGTGGAGGAGTTAATAACACTTAAGTGTATTGGGGAGAGTATAGCAAGTATCACATGATCTGCTTCTTAGAACTTTTGCTGTCCGACTAAATAGGATGAATGAATCTCATGAAATATTGGACTGCCATTTTGCCATAGAAAACATCCATTAGTTCAGAGAGTAATTGTGGTAATACTCTTTAGAGCTGAATTTTTGAACTCCTAATAACCATCCTTAGTTATTAAAACTGTTGATGTTCTAGTCATTACACATATTGACATCAACTGTCACAATTTTTAATAATCAAGCAGCTATCATTCAATATTCTGCAGACGTCTTACAGTTAATCTATGCTTGATAAGTCGAAAATTAAGAGTCACAATGCTCTTTTGGCTCCATCAATCTTGTAATCAACAAATTGTCTTAACTTTGTGATAATCAAGTGGCAATCATACAATGTAGTGCATACATTATATGGCGAACATAACAGACAGCTCAGAAAGTAAGAAATGCTACATCTTTCATTTATAAATTTGTTAACTAAATGGCAATTCTAGCTGATGGTCAGGCAGTTAACCCAAGCCATAACAATCAGGAGGTCACTGGAGATAACCAGTGCCTCCAATTCAGATGCTTCCCAAACAGCCAGATAAGTACTTTCAGCATCTTCCTTGTCATCAGTTGAGCTGAGATAGTATGAAGCAGTACTTTTATTATCCTCTGATTCCTAGTCAAGCCAGTACATGAAAGGTTGGTAAGTAACATAAGGTCACATTTTTTAACCTAATTCATATGCTTACATAATACAAATAACTGTTTTATCTCTTATGTCAATGAATCACCCTGTCAGAGCACTAGATACAGACCTATCCAGCCAGAGTCAAGTTGCCTCTGTGCTGCTGATACATACAAAAATCATACTCAGTTTTCCTATTGAATCTTGCGTCACAGCATCTCTTCCGCCATTTGGAGGTCTTCCCTAGCTCTTGGTATGCATGTTTATTGGATAAAGCAAACTTTAGCCACTTTACATATTCGTATGGACACTGTGGTACATTTGCTCAAAAGGGAGGACTATACATCACATGAACAGAGAGCTATGTTTCTCAACTCGTCTTTGACACACACAATCAGCTGATCTCTGTTCTGTCACACAATACACTATTATGACATATGGCAAGTGTTCCTCTCAACCAGTTTGTTGGTATTATCTGCTTGATAGCTTATAACTATGCCAAACCATCAGACTGGATTGATGAAGTCAACTATGCATATTCACCCTATCCAACACTTTGCACAACCCAGAGAATAGCTGGCTGTTGAAATCAACTCGCTGATCCATTGCAAAAACTTCTTCAGGTTTGCCATATTGGTGTATTCAGTGTTCCACCAACACATCAGATATGGACTGTCCTGAGGTAGTAACCAATGAATATGGTTTGGCTAACTTAATGAAGTAATCGACAAAACCAACAATTCTCTGTGCATTGGTGACATCACTTAATATCTCGACTCGAATGGAGTCAGTAAAATCACCATTGCACATTAACACATGTGGTGATCTCTAGTCCTTAGATTAGGCAGAGTCTGAAGAATTCACTTCCTCAAAGTCATGGAGACCATTAAATGAAACACAGGTTGAGAACTACATCCCATTGGTTGATAATAATGGTACAGCATGCCTTTACTCGTAGCTGCTCATATAAGAAGATTGTTTGTAAGTAAGCACAAAACTACACGAATGGCTATCTGTGCTCTGTTCACCACGGGTATCAAAACCGGTTTCTAGCGTTGTAAGTCCGCAGACATACCGCTGTGCCACTGGGGGGGGGGGGGGGG
>NW_013666752.1:317172-338493 GCF_000517525.1 Limulus polyphemus
CCACTGGGGGGGGGGGGGGGCTCATATAAAACCGCAAATTACATGTATCTGTGCTAAGTTTCTGAATTTGTATTGGCCATGATTTACAAGGAGCAGGACATTCACTGAGAGGACAGGATATCTCGTTACAGTGAGACGGTCAGTCCATCAGGATATTCCGTGTCGTGAGCCTGGATGTTGGACTGTTTCCATCCAACATACCTATATTGAATACATTTACATGATTTTAGGCACACAATAAAAAGAGTAACTCTAAAACAAAGGGAAATATGTTTAATGTTTTTAAAAACAGCATTTTAAAACAAAATTTTCAAACTTCACAACCTAAAATATGATACAAACACTAAACCAAATTACACAATTATGTAGAAAGTACGTGCCGAATGTCACGAGAACAAAACAAACAGGAGCGACACTGTGTCACCCTACACCACCTAAATGGAATGTAGCAAAACAAAAAATTACTTTCGTCGTACTATATACTGGGAAACAGGCGATTCTGAGCAGAAATTAATTAAACTATGTCATAGAGTATACCCTCATGTAGTATTAAAATGATTGTTTAACGCTATACAGCATTTATTTTTTTTTCAGATATAATGATCGTGTACACTCCTACAAAACTTCTAATGTGGTATATGAATATAAATACCCTAAATGTTCTTTAGGTTACAACATGTACAGATGAAGTGAACTTTTGAACCACTGGGATGAATGAATTGGGAAGTTTGATTTGATTTGTAATCAGATTAAAAAAAACATTTGTTTCTTATAAGGAGTAAAAGATAATGTTTCCAAGGGACAAAGAAAATCGGGAAGAGGCGATAGAATTATCCAAACAAAGTGATAAAGATAGTGTTTTGATTGCAATGGAAACCAGTTATTATAGGAATATGACGTTAGAACACATTAATAATGATAATAATTATGAAAACATGTCTAATAAGGATGCAAACTTTTATATAAAGAACATAAAAGCGAGATTATTATAACATGTATCGAGTTTTGTAGGTTTGTTTGATGAGGAAAAAAATAATTTATTTTCAGTCAAAAGTAATTGGTAAAGTTACATGTTTTAGCTCCCCCCCCCCCAGTGTCACAGAGGTATATCTGTGGAATTACAACGCTTTAATCCGGGTTTCGATGCCCGTGGTGGGCAGAGCACAGATAGCCCATTGTGTAGCTTTGTGCTTAATTCCAAACAAATAAACAATACATGTTTTACCAACGTTGCATAAAAGCACATTGTTGTAAGAATACTTAGGGATTTAAAAAGATCCGAATACATTTGGTTGCCAAATCTTTTGTCAAGTTGCCATATTGTAGGAGGCAAAACTAAAATTACTAAACCGTTGAATAATTCATTTAGTGTTATCTTGAAAATTTTTTATTTCGAATTTGGAAAGTTATATCAAAGATAGTGAAAATTTTGTAAATCAGTTACCTCAAAAAAAAAGGGGAAAAAGTAAGAAACCAAATCAGCTATTACTGTCACTTGCTGTTGTTGCTGTATAGCCGACTATTTCACATCATGTTAAACTGAATTTTATTTTTGATAATTATATTGCCCCCCCCCAGTGGCACAGCGGTATGTCTGCCAACTTACAGTGCTAGAAACCGGGATTCGATACCCGTGGTGGGCAGAGCCCAGATAGCCCATTGTGTAGCTTTGTGCTTAATTTCAAAATAACAACTTAATTATATTGGTCTGGTTTGATTTGAATTTCGCGTACAGCTTCACGCAGGCTATCTGTACTAGTTGTCTCTGTTTTAGCAGTTATAGACTACAGAGAAGGCAGCTAGTCAAAGTTACTTACTGCCAACTCTTGACCTACTTTTTACCAACGAATATTGGAATTGACCGTAAAATTATAACGCCCTCAAGGCTGAAATGTGGGAGGGCATGTTCGGTGTGACGGGGTATTGAACCTGCAACCCGCAGATCTTGAGTAGAGTGACCTAACCATTAATTGTATTAATTGGAGGTTTGATCAGAAATTTATTTTAAAAGGCCTAGATTTAGTTCTACTTATACAGACCCATCCACCACTGTTGCAGTCCAACATACAGAAACTGTAAGACAAAGGGAAATATCTTTAATGTTTTATGTTAGGAGGCGAAATGTTTAATAAATAGGGAGATTATGGCGATTATTTTAGAAGTACCTTACGTATACTTTGGACAACTCTTTTGAAACATAAAAGTTATTCAGGACAAAGTAAAGCATTTCTAAAAAAATAATATCTGTAATCTGTGACATTTATGTATTGTATTGCAGTAACTTTACTATTAACGTTAAAAAATTTATGTTGATTTTAATTTAAAGATTCTTTTTAATCATATTTTGGTTTTGAACTGTATAACGTCAAATTTCACCTTCGAAAACTCAGAAAATCCTTCTCAGATCCAGATCATTTTTTGTAATGTGATGTGCCCGTGAAATTTGGTACAAATATGATCACACTTTACATAGTTATTAACCCAAAATCACGAAAATGCCCCATCTCCCCATTATTTAAACAACAAATTTTAAACTTCAGCTTTAATACTTTTCAAAAAGGGTTTAGATGTTTTCTGTTTTTTATAATTTTAATACAGTAGAGTAATCTTTGATGCTACAAAACTGTAAAATAAAGAATTTGGAAAAAAGAAAAGATTCAGGCTTTGTTATACATATCCATCTTGAATTGAAACCTTTAACTGTAGCTTATGTGTATATATATACAAGAAAATGTCTACTTTTTATTATCTTAATATTACGGCAAATTGTCTTACCATTATTAATTTCGTGTTAAAAGGAACATTTTGATTTATTTATGGTTCTCTACTTGTTCTTGGGTGTAAGGAGAACTACAGTACAAACTGGAGAAGGCTAATGCAGCTTACTTGTTAGTTGAGAGGGAAAATCTGGAAAAGGCTCGAGAAGCAACGAAAAATCTTCCGAAGTTTCGGGTAAATTTTTCATTTAGAATATCTTATGAATAGAAATCATACTGGGTATTGATTTTTACATATATTTTTATTACTTTATATATATGTATAACAAATTAAATAATGAGTGGCCAAAGTGCCCTTACTTACATCATATAATACGTGAATACAACAGATTTATCTGCAAATGTACTTGTAGATAAGCTATGATTTGTCTAACTTTTCAAAAGTTGCAACAATTTCACATGGCAAAATAAAATAATAGTGGTATAGTGGTTAGAATAAGTCTTTTGTTTACTTTTTCATTCAAAAAGGCAGATGACCTTCAAATCCAAGTTGATTCATCCTTATGGACATAGTATTATAGGATAACCCGTGATGATAGTTTCCTATTGACTTAAATACGATTTGTATTACCCATTCAGTTTCCCTGAACCATAATGTACGTAGTTATGTGCTATTTTCCTGGTGGTAAACAAGCTCAGACATGTTGTACTCCTGGTGTTCATTACAGAATTAGATGCAGGAGACTTCTCCATGACTTTATAACCATAGGAGACTTCTACATGACTTTATAACCATAGGCCTAAAGTTTACGAAACTTTTGCTAGTGCCACAGCTATTTTTTAGACACGCAATTCACACATATACTTAATTTCATATTATTGTATTTTTTGCTCCTATTTTTAAATTTACATGATATTGAAACTCTTACTTTACCAAATAATATTTGAACACTATTCCCCCACATACACACTTATTATTTTATTTTTGTTTTAGCGCTAAATTACACAATTGGCTGTTTGCGTTCTGTCCACCACGGAGAATTATACCACAAGTTATTACGTTGTAAGTCTGTAATCTGTAATATACTGGTTATTTTTGTGCGTATATAGTCATTATTTCTGTTTGTTTGGCTTGTTATCAAGCGGAAAGCTACACAATGGGCTTTGTGTAGTCTGCCCACAGAGGTTATCGCAACCCGATTTTTAGCGTTTTAAGTCCTCATTTACCACTGAGCCACCAGAGGTCACTATTTTTATAAGCCTTGTGAGTCATTAATTGTTTACTAAGGAAGCACACATGAGTCTTACTATTACTAAATTATTCCACAAATATAAGTAAATTTTATCTCCATCAATCGATTAAGTAAGTTTCCACAAATTGGATTAATCTTCATCGATGATGGTTTTCTTGATGCATTTGGGAGTGGGATCATGTGTGAGATGTTTAATCCTTTTTAGATATTTTTTGTTTAAAATAATCAATAAAACTTGTTTAAGTTTTCTAGGTTTTTAATTATGCGCTAAAATTGTGTTGCGTGCTGTTCTATGTGTTAGTACACCGTCTCACATCTGGTGCTGATTCTGTATGTTCCTGATTTTAAGATGCCCCTTGTAAATAGTATTATTTATATTTATTTCTTATTACGTAATGAAATCAATTAAGTCAATGAAAACCATTCCGTGAACACCTGTATAATGTTACGAAGCTCAATGCTAAAATAAATCGCAACCACCACCAGGGATACAATATGGCTTCGCCTATAAATGTCAAGAGAACTGGACCAGTAGTGTCACACTATTAATACGTGCATAGAAAGCGACCAACTGGTGTTATCCAATATGGTTGCACCCTCAGTGGTACCTATTTTGAGACTGAAAGTGGAACAAGCCAGTATAGCCACTGTACTACTATCATTTGAAAACTTTTTTAACATAGTAGTTTCCCTAACAATAATCGCATGCAGTCAAACGTTCATCTTGTTTATATGCCATTTATTAGTTGTCTGTTTTTGTTCAAATGGCGCTACTTTAAGTTTTTAGCTTATTGAGCCTAAAATGGAAACCTCGGACCTTCTGTTCCACAGCGTGACAAGCTAACCAGTAGTCCAAAGTCAGAGTAGCAGAAGTCTTGTCATTATTATTTTTTGTAACTAAAATTAAATGAACTGAGTCTTGCTAAAAATATTCTGTGTCCTTTTTATCAACTATGTTTCAAAAAGGAAGTTTCATGAAATTGTAATTGGAGAAAAAATAAGTCTTGAGATTGTAAGTAACATAATGTTGTCAAAGACACATCTTTCTATATACGTATATAGTAACTGTTACTCTGTTGTCTAAAAGCACTTAGTAATCAGTCAAATACACATTTCTCAATGTATGTAATAATAATAATTCCTACTCTGTTGTTGGAAAGTACCGACATTTAACTTTTTTTTAGTAATTTACTTGCTATCTGTGTTTAATTTGGCAGGAAATACTGGTGTTTGAGAAAACCGAAGGTTGCCCATCCTTCACAGAACTTGTTGAAGAAGACGATGGATCTGCCTTTACCGGCCCTCCTAAGATTGACCCTAAAGTAACACCGATAGTGTTACCATTTTCAAGTGGAACTACTGGTTTACCCAAAGCTATTATCCATACTCATTTTAGTTTTCTTGCAACAATACTTCACACTATGTGAGTTTTTTTGTTGTCAAAAAATGAGAAAATACAAAAACGAGAATATAAAATGTACTCGTTTAAAAATGATTTTGTTTAATTATGATAAGTATATTGATAGAATTTACCTGAACTTTTGTTTAGATTATTACGCGACAACCAAAGATATATGTGTTATATTTAAGGTAAAGGAACGATATTTACTTTGTTAGACAATCATAAGGGATTTAATTCTGTTTAAAAATAGTACTATAGTTCTATTGAACAAAAGGCTACAAATATGTATATCAATATAGATTTAGTAAATAGATGGGAGTAAGATAAATGTGTGACAAAATATTATGAAAAACTTTTTTATTATAATTAAATATATACTCCAGTGATTAATATACGTATGTCTAAAAACAATTTTATCGTGTTTCTGAATTCACTACCTTGTAAACAAACACTGGCGTAAATAGTAAACAAAAGGAGTTGTTCTGTCTTTTTTATCTATTCATGACACGTGTAACTATACAGGATGTAGACAATATTTAAAGAAAACACACTGTGACTTTTAAAGCGCAGTCAAAGACCACAATAATTTGAATAGTTTATATTTCTAGTTGGTTCAATACAGTTGAGCCGAAGAAAATGTATGAAATGTTTGTATTTGTTATATTTGGTGTGTTATTTGACATATTTACAAAGTTTACCAATTCCTCTAGTTTGAGCCTACTCAAACACTTCTTTAAGAATTCAGACACTAGATAACACATCTTACAAGTTATTGGTTTTGTCCAGAAACGTAGAGCTAGCATAAATACTGTAAGGTAATTCATTAATGATAGATAATATTTATCATTTCAATTTTTCTTCTTCTAGGGATCCAACTATTTGGAAGTACCCTCGTGACGAAATTGTTCTTGGCATGTATCCATTCTGCCACGTGGCTGGCTTTCTGTTTCTGTTGATCGGTATGGCCGAAGGACTGACTATGATCAACGTACCATCTTATGACTCAGACTTGTTCTTGGAAGTAATACCACGTCATAAGGTAAGATTAAAATAACAAAAGTTGTAACTCTCAAAACAACATTTCTCCTGATTTATTAGAACACGTTTTTGCTTAAAAAGTCACACAGACTACATACAAATGCATCATAAAGAAATAATTAGTTATGCTAGTTTGTAGTAAGTCAATCTTTAAATAAATACTTTTGTTATAATGTGGTATTCAGGGAAACTGATGTCCAACAGAAAAGTCTAAGGTATCCGCAAAACGCAAGTTAAGGATTGTTAAGTGACAAATAAACTGAATGCGAACACCTAAAGAAAACATATGAATACAAGTGATCAAGCAAACAAAAGTGTTTACTGACACTAATGCCTACATAAGTTAACATATTGCTGGATGGATTCTATGTGTTACTATTGTCTAACTGATGCAAGATTGAGGGCAGGAACACTAGAGACATAAGGGTGAACAATGGGAATCACTCACTTTTACACTCAGACTATTGTTTAGTGAGGTATCCCACAAGTCCATGTGTTATATATTTCAACCAATGGTTTACATACAATTCAAAGACAATTTGTACAGTAATAACTATTTGACTAGGCTACCTTTCTAGAAGTCCATAAAGAAACGCCTAAATTCTAGCTTGAGACTTAAGAATAAAGACTGCAGAATGTGATACTTATCTGTGTAAAAGTACTAGAACATCGCGACATCCGATCAACAAAGATGTGATTAGCTAGATGCAGAAACTGCGAATAAATTCAGAAAGATTATCTGAATATATTTCAATAAAGATATATCCTACACTAGTTATGGCAGGCTGAAATTAGTAACAATTTAAGTAACGACTCTAATATGCTGTTTTTTCCACACAACTCTTGTTCAGAATATTTACTAAAATATCAAAAATTGAAATATTTCTATGAAGTGTAAGTTTTTTGAGGATGCATGTAACGTTTTAACAAAATTTCTGATCATGCTTAGGACATCATAGTAACATGTGGCACTTATGATACTGACATTTAATATTTAGAACAGTCATTCTAAACTCAAACAAAAGTACGCTTTTGGTAACGACATTCAGCATTTGAAAATGCACACATCTTACTATAATGAACGTAACATGTGTATATGTATCAGTATATGTGACCGAGTTAATAAATACAATGTGACGACATTTATTAAATGGCACCACAAGCAAAAAATCCATAAAAAATTCACAGTTTAGGTATTCAAGATTCGGACAATTAGAAAAATAATTACGGTATGTGCAACAACCATTTCTTTATCACAGATCACAATTTTAAATAAAATACTCTCCTCACAACAAGAACACGACTTTTACTAGGATTGTACGTGAGGGTTTGATTATATCTTTATTGATGTAATTTGTAAATATAGTACTAAACATATAGAGTTCTTAAAAAAAATATTTTTTCAATAAAAGGGTATCATTTTTAATATACAAAAACATTACAGTTTATATCAGCATAACCCAAAAACTTTTCCCTTGCAGTACTTCCCAAGACAATCCTTTTTCTAGAAAATGTTCGCTTTTCTATTTTTTCTTTCATTGAGGTATGAATATTACGATTAGTAATTACTAGCACAAACAAACGCCCGTAAGGTGGCGTTTCTAGTTGTAATATTTATTATACTGACATAAGACAAAACACTGACATTTAGAAAATTACAGACCCTTCTACATGTATAAAGTTCCAAACATGATAATTGTTTCATCACTACTGAGTACACAATGCTACCACCAACATGGTTATTATACTCAGTGCCATATTAAGGCGGGTACTGATGAAGCTGTTATTATGTTATTATACTCAGTGCCATATTAAGGCGGGTACTGATGAAGCTGTTATTATGTCATTATACTCAGTGCCATATTAAGGCGGGTACTGATGAAGCTGTTATTATGTTATTATACTCAGTGCCATATTAAGGCGGGTACTGATGAAGCTGTTATTATGTTATTATACTCAGTGCCATATTAAGGCGGGTACTGATGAAGCTGCAGCAGTAGGCACGGTTGATTGTGTTGTCTTAGGGGTAGTGTTGTTTTGTTATCTATGAAAAATAACACTTGGTGTTAATTTTTGTGGTATTCGAAAGACCACCATATATACAGTTGAGTGGACCATCAGCACCTGTTATATATCTCTTCTTGACCTAAGTAGCAGTTTTGATATAGCAACAAATCTTGAGCGTTTGTCTCAGGTTATATAATTATTTACATACAGAGTAGAACGAAAAGACAACGAAGTGGCTGGGAGAAATCGAAAGCTAAGAAAGAAGAAGAAATAAAAAATACAGAAAGTTTTGGCAAGTACCAAAAAGATTAGCGAGTTTACTTTTGGAAAAGTGTAGTCAAAGTGCAGCAGGTACAAATACAATTGTGACTGGTGACCCCAACGCAACTGATACTGAGAATGTAACCAGTGAATCTTTTGAAGTTAAAGCGGATAATTTGAGTGATCACCCTGAAAAACCATAATTTTAGAATTATGTAGGAAAGTGGAGAAAGAATTTCGCGCGAGTTTTTTTTTTTTGTGAAAAACGAGGTTGTTGATTGTTAACACATGGGGAGTGATTCATTGCCTCGGGAAAGATATTTCTTGGTGAAACTTATGCGACGTTGTACAAACTCACCAAGTCATTGTTTTTAGCTGCGGTATAGCGGCTCATAGAATGGCTCCGAGTGTTGTTGTTTTTTTTCAAGTACAAAATTTTAGCTCTTGAGATCTAACCACAGTTTTGGACTTAGGAGGTCAAACCCTTTCAATTGATGTATTTGACCACGTCCAAGGTCTCATATATTAATTTATTCTAATCCCGTCTAAAAGAATTTCAATTTGAGAGTTGGCTGGTAGAGATCCTTTGGTCTCTACGTTCACCAGTCATGTTTCGCATAGTAAGTTTTTCAATAGATTATGTATGCAATGGACTATTTTTATAGCTGCTTAAGTCTCTGGCTGCAATTTGAATAACCATTTGTTCCTAACTGTAAAGTTTCGTCCGATATTGAAATTTGCAATGAATACAAAAAAGTTTGCCAGTTTCTGGTGAACAACAAAGACAGTTACGCTTAAGTTTTTCCCCATTCAACTCTTCACTTGAAATTATTTTAGGCAGGATGAGAGTAAATTAATGTATGAGACCTTTTTTCCTTTTTATTAGCGCGTATACCCGATTTGATTTTATTACTAATCAGTCTAACTGGTCAATAAGAGCCTGATAAGAGGCATTGGCATCAACTTCTCCAGTGAGTTCTAAGTGTGGTCAAGATGCTTTCGTCAAGGGGTCTTACCTTTCATGGAAGTGATGAAATAGTTGGATCAGTACAATATGGCAGTTATTTTGGATGTCTCGAATTCTTCAGCAACGTTCTACCAAAGGGAGAGAACATGTATCATACTTATCAACAATAAGTAATGAATTTATCGAAATGATTGGCTAACAAATACTATAGCACATCATCTCGGAAATCAGAATGTAATGTACTATCTTATTTGTGTGGACTCTACCCCTTATATTTCACACTACAACTAGCTATTACTAGTATTTCGTTATTGGCTACTGAACGGTCCAGTGGAAAGTTTTACTAAATTCATTCCAATATAAGGACATACTGGTGAGAACATAGCAAACCAATTCTCAGTTGACTTGGTATTTGCACTAAAGACTTCCGAGACCAAGAATACGACAATGCATGAGATGGAAGCATATTGGTATGCAGGCCTTGATCCGTGAGAAGAATAAGTTAGCTGAACACGTTCTGTATTGCGGACATTCCCTTAACCTTGTAGGACAAAGTGCCGTAGACTGTTGCACAGTAGCCATTTCTCTCTTTTTTCTTTTAAATCGTGCAAAAGTTGTACGTGTTTTTTCTGCATCAATTCATTAACTGAGTCTTCTTATTGACGCTTAGAAACCACATAGAATGACAACATTGGGAAGATTTTCAGTTGGTATGCTCACCACGGAATGCTACATGCCTGCAAAAAGGCTATGAAGCCATTAATGATATGTTTATCTATATATCTGAAGATTAATCTGAAAGAAGCTGAAACACGTTTAGAGGCAAATGGACTTGTTACAATTATGAATCAATTAGAAACACAAATAATGTTGCAGCTTTGGTTAACAATATTGAATATGTTTATCAGACGAGTAAATGTCTTCAAGATGAAAAACTGAATTTGAATACGGCCATAGAACTGGATTTGACTATGGTTGCAGACCTGGGTTTGAATCGGGATACAGAAGTGGATTTAAATATGACCACAGAATTGGATTGAATAAAATCGCAGAACTCGATTTGAATCAGGCCACAGAACTGGATTTGACTACGGCCAAAGAGATGTTAAAATCATTGGAAGCTCCGTCCTCAGTTCACTAAAGTAAAATTCTTCGTCACTGCGAAGTTTAGAATTCTGAAGTACCTGCGTATCCGAGAAATACGTTATCCTTTCTTTGTTCATTGACTTTATTATAACATGGAGAAGTGTGTAATAAAATAAATAACACATTGATAAACGACAGGTTTCAGCTGTCTAAGAAAAATGTACAATTAAGAGCAAACGTTACTTAGATAAGAAAAAACTTACAACTCTTTCAACATACACTTGTGATCATTTATCACGTCTAACTTGGTCAACTGAGGCTGCAAGTATTGTAAAATAGTCTATAAAACTCTAGAGCTTGTGATTTATCATCAATGTGATGACAACTAACTGCAAAACGGGAATTTACTATATTTTGTCTCAAGAACAGTTGATAATTATCGTTATACTTCATTTGTGCTTAAACCTATAAAATAGTCTATCTGAAGAAAGGTCTGTATGTCGAAAGTGATAGGATATTATCGTTTCTTAATGTGATTTACTAACTGCCATGATTTGAGAGACAGTTTGATTCAGAGCTGGTAAGTTGTGCAGATTGGTTAGATTAATTTTAGTGCTATAAAATTAATTTAACAATGTGTTTCTAGCAGTAATAATCTTTGTAGACTTTGCATACTTAGAATAGTTGGTACAATAACCGTGGTGATATTACATATTTTAAAAGGGCTAGTATAATGATCATGATGGTAGCTTCACATGCGAAGGATTGGTACAATAACCATGTTGGAGCATTGGATACGTAGAAGAGCGGATACAAAAACTATGATAGTAGCTTCATTTATGTAAAAGGATTGGTACAATAACCATATATTTGAAAGTAACCCCAAATCAGCTGGTTGTTTTAGTTATTAATTAAATGATTTTATTTTATACTTTTTTAAATAGGTGTCCATCGTTTTAGCAGCTGTTTCTGTGATATATTTCATCTTGAGTGATCCGAAAGCACGACAGTACGATTTTACCAGTGTGAAGGAGATCCTGACAAGCGGAGCTCCTCTTCGTCGTGAAGCCAACGAAGAAGTTCTCGTGAAAACCTTTCCTTTCTTACATTCTGTGAGACAGTGTAAAACATTATTTTCATTACTATCTAGTTACTTTAGCACATTAAGATTATGATTTACAGAGCATATAACTGGCTAGTACATTAGGACCATGCTGTACAGAGCACACAACTGGCTAGTACATTAGGACCATGCTTTCCAGAGCACATGACTGGCTAATACATTAGGACCATGCTTTATAGAGCACATAACTGGCTAGTACATTAGGAACATGCTGTACAGAGCACACAACTGGCTAGTACATTAGAACCATGCTTTACAGAGCACATAACTGGCTAGTACATTAGAACCATGCTTTATAGAGCACATAACTGGCTAGTACATTAGAACCATGCTTTATAGAGCACACAACTTGCTAGTACATTAGGACCATGCTGTACAGAGCACACAACTGGCTAGTACATTAGGACCATGCTGTACAGAGCACACAACTGGCTAGTACATTAGAACCATGCTTTACAGAGCACATAACTGGCTAGTACATTAGGACCATGCTTTATGTAGAACACTAGGACTGTGCTTTACATAGCATATTACTGTCTAGTGCATTAGGATCTTGGTTTACATAACTCATTGATACTTAGTACATTAGAGCAATGGTTTACATAGCACACTATTACATATTCTTCTTTGCTTTTAGGGTATATTAAAGTAAAACTGAATTTACTTAACGGCAATGGGATAGATCTACAGAATAACAGAAAAATAGGATAGGATACCTATGATGAAATAGTGCTAAATCTCTGAATAACTGAGTCGTGAAAATGAATGAAATAAAGTCACTGGACTAAGTGGAGCTTCGGTATTGGGCAAAATCTCTCTTCGGCAATGGATATGGTTGGTATAGTGTGGTGGACATATTATTACATCTTGTGTTTTGTTTTCACCCATAAGTCCTTAGAATTAGGACTATGACCATGGACATTACGTCAGAATCAAAATATATAAGACAAACCTGCAGAAGGCACTCTGTTTTCTGTTTCAAAAACTATAAAATGTTCTGCTTCGACAAACCTTAAGAAGATTGATTTTAGCTAAATTTATTAAATTAAGGGACTTTTTTTCTGAATGGTTTGAGAAGTTTCATTTTGTCATTAAATACTTTAAAACAAATTTGCAGAGGAAGAATTAAGATGTAACAACAATTTATTTTATATATGCGCTTTATTCTAATAGTTAAAGTTTAAGAAAAAACTTTTATTAATTTTTCATTGTGATTCTTATTGTTTAGAGTATATGATTTTATTTCTCCTTTGTCAGTGTACGGTTTAAGTGAAACGTTGTTTGTGTCTTGTACTGAAAAAGGAAAAACTATACCGAATTCTGTTGGAAAACTGTATCCATCAATGGAATTAAAGGTTGGTATTTTTGGAAATTATCTATTTGAGATGTTAGAGTTTTTCTTGAATGGATAATAGGATATAATAAAACACAACACATTTATTTCAAAAACAAGCAAATGTTGACCGATGAATACATTAATTAAACTAATTCAATGATCATTAGCTATTTGTTTGCATTGTTGTTTTTAATATTTTGAAATACTACCAGACGTTTGCTATAAAACCTCCCACCAGATGATCTACTTATTTCTTCTGTTCGAGTCCACTTCATAAGAGATACTGGATATCATTCATTACTATATAAAAAAATGAAGGTAAATAGTCTTACTTTCAGATACCGTACGTTTTCTTGGCGTTTCGGATTATTCTCGTTCCCTCCTTCAAAGTGCTAAACAACCAGATAATTAGAGCAGCATAGCAAAGTCAACCACACAAAATACAAAAGAAAAGATATTGAAATAAAATGTTTTTTTTAGATGAAATTAATTTAGAATACGAACAGTCACTTATTGAGGGGTGAACGTAGTGTTATCGATATAAAGCAACAATACACAAGTTCCTTGAATTTTAACCTTTTAATATTAAAAACAACAATTTTTGAACATAACAATAGAAAACTTAAGCGGTACGACATGTTAATATGGTTTGAACTAAAAGATGTACAGGCCTGGCATGGCCAGGTGGTTATGGCGCTTGACTTGCAAGCTGAGGATCGCGGGTTCGAATCCCCATCCCACCAAACATGCTCGCCCTTTCAGTCGTGGGGGCGTTATAGTGTGATGGTCGATCCCACTATTCGTTGGTAAAAGAGTAGCCCAAGAGTTGGCGGTGTGTGGTGATGACTAGCTGCCTTCCCTCAAGTCTTTCACTGCTAAATTAGGGACGGCTAGCGCAGATAGCCCTCGTGTAGCTCTGCGCGAAATTCAAAACCCCCAAAAAAGATGTATAGTTAAAAAAATGTCTATGATGAAGATAACTTGAATGGTCAGTTTTGTTGTCTGAAGTTAAAACTTGGATAATGTCCCTTTATGCTTCACAGAAAGAAGGATAAATATTTGGAAAATATTAAACTGCGGGAAAGGTGGTCATACATTTTCTGTATATGGCAAAGTTACTAAAGTTCTTTGCCGCTGTCCTTAATTTCGAACTACTGACCAGAGGGAAGACAAACATCTGTAGTGTCGTACTCCACCCTAAGGGATTGGTTAACTTTCATTCTTATAAAGCACCAACAGCTTAAGTTTCGGGGAATATTTTGTGGTATCGCACAGATTAATATCTGGTTCAATAGCTCCAAAAACCATAGTTCTACCACAGGGCAAGCCCGCGACCAAGATAGGTCTGAGAGGCTAAAACTAGTTGTTTCTCGAGGGTGGAAATAGCTGGTACATAAAGATGCAAATAACTATTTTCGGGAAGTAATCGACATGTTTCGGAGATGGAAAGCAGTACTGTATATACAAATAAGAGAAATTACGTTGCAGATTTGCCGCCAGGTTCAGAAATTTAGTGTTATTCTTTGAATGTTAAATGCCTTTTTCTTTCTAAGGTATGCTGATTGGTAGGTTATTGATATCAGAGTAAGTAAATCAACCTGGTAATGAGATAAAGTTACGATGAAAGGGAACCGTTTTTATGGTAAAGAAATCAGAACAAAGGATGTAAAGAATTTTCTAAACGAAAACAATATACACTGCTAAACAATTTTAATAATTGTCCATAGGAATTTTACGAGAATCATTAATAGTTGTGCTTTGGTTGTGTGAAGTTAAGCACAAAACTACACGATGAGCTATCTATGCCATACTCATCACGGGTATCAAAACTCGGTTATTAGTGTTGTAAGTCCTTGAACATACCACTGTGCCACTGGGGGACAATAGTTATGCATCGTAATATCTATTGAGCTCATTTATTAATTTAGCTTGTTTCCATAAGCTGAAAAGTATCCTATATTATAGGATTTTATAAGAACGATATGTTACTGTATTGTCACTAACTTGACAATAACTATCTTGTACATTTATTCAGTTGCGAATTTATTCAAACTGGAACGACACTTGTGTAAACTTCGAATACCATCCGTGTTATGAAGAACCAACAATAAATATTTGAAAATCAGTCTCCCTTTTCTCAAAACACAATAAGACATTTGCTCAATAATTCCCTGTATAAAGATAAAAAAAACCTTGATATTGAGTATAGTTTCTCATGCTCTACATGTTTTAACGTCTTACTTCGTCATCATCAGATATTTAATCATGTATTTATGTATATTCTGTTTCCAGGCCAAAAAATAGTAGTTTCTTTTGAAGCCAGTATAAGAAAAGGCAGGTTAGATTTTTCTAAAAGAAACATTTTAAGTTTGTTCGAAGGAAGGTTAAGTTTTCTACTTTTTTATACATGGAAGATATACTTTACTCATCAAAAACGGCTTTAATTAATAAGTATTACCAGAGTACCTTTTCTTGCCCTTTATCAGTCTTATCAGAGGAAATGGGAGCTGCTTAAAACCGAAACGTCTTCCAGCTAGTATACTTTAGCATTTTGTTCCAGTTAAAACTACACGCGTCACGATGAATAAACAATTATCATGAATAAATTTCGATTTTCTTTTATAGGTTGTAGATATTATAACAGGGACTGCTTGTGATGTTAACGAAAGTGGAGAATTTCTTCTACGTGGTAAACAATTAATGAAAGCGTACTTAAACAACCCCACAGCTTTCTCTGAAGCTTTCACACCTGATGGTTGGTACAAAACAGGTAGTTTTATTTGTACTTATTAGTTTTAGTTCTATTGTAGAAATACCTGCAATAATGTGATAACATATAACACAAATTAATTTGAGAAAACGAACCAAGTGTTTCAGAAACTTATGAAAAATACTCTATACAGTTGTTGTTAGGCCCGTATCGTGTATAGCTTACTTCAATTACTGTGTAAGTTTGTTTGTAATTAAGCACAAAGCTACACAATGGGCTATCTGTGCTCTGCCCACCAAGGGTATCGAAACCCGGATTCTAGCGTTAAGTCCGCAGACATACCGCTGTGCCACTGGGGGCCACTGTGTAAGTACTTCTCTCGATGTATGTTAGTTTAATTGCCGAACTACGGAGACCCAGAACTTAGCAGACTATTTTATCATTGTTTGTTAATTCTAGCTTCTTACATAACAATTTTTGTTTAAGTTCAAAACTTGAAATGAGAGAGCCTATAAACAGGCATTCAATTTTCTACAATGTTAAAACCATTCTCTACTAACTGTACTCACTTGTGAGTTGTTTTGATAAATACTAAAAACTTTCGAAAGAAGTAAAACTGAAAGACCACGTGAGTTAAGATTTTTAATATTTCATCACTGCTAAGAACGAGTTATGAGTTAAAGTGGGAAAACATTATTATTTGGAGTGAGTTAACGGTGTAGATATTTCCTTTAATGTTCGATATTATTTAAAACTTAATAACAAGATGTAATTAGTATAAAGAAACGTTTTAAAACTCGTACTTTTTTTAGAATTAAATTTCAAAGTATATTTTAAGAGAATATACCAAAGACATTATTTATATTATGTTATAGATTTATATTCTGTAAAGCAAAAATCAATGAATATATTTAAATATTTTAATTGGTGCCTAGAAGATCCCTCTCACCTTATCTTTTGCAAGATATTAACATATATATAGACAATTAATCGTAGTTATTTATAACAGGAGATTATGGTTACTATGACTCCGAGGGAAACATCTATATCACAGACAGAATAAAGGAAATTATAAAGACTGGATTCCATCAAGTTTCTCCTACTGAAATAGAGTCTGTGTTATTCAACCATCCTGGTATAGAGGACGCTGCTGTAATTGGTGTTCCAGACATGGCCTTAGGAGAAGTACCTTACGGGTTCGTTGTGACTAAGCTTAATAGTCACGTAACACCAGATGATATCATTCACTTCACATCAGGTATTGATTTTGCTTCAGTTTTATTGCTTCATTTTTGTTATTATTTGTGTATTCTAAATATTAGAATTAATTCTTTATAAGCCTAAAACTTTATAGATATACTTCTATATATTATTTTCTCCCAATTTCTACACGGTGCTTGCTTATGATTCTATAAACATTTTAGTTATCTCATGAATGTTTTGATTTTTCATTTCATGAAAAATAACACCAATAAAGGAGCCTTTGAGTCAGATCTTCACTCCACTGGATGACTTTGCCATCATAAAAGTAGTTCTGAAGCATGCCATTTAGGAATAAGTAATACAGTGATTACGACCTGTACACACACACACACACACACACACACACACACATATATATATATATAGTTAGACCATTAGTGTACTTGCTATATATATTATACCTCCCCCAATGACTCAGAAGTAAGTCTACAGGCTTAAGGCGCTGAAAATCGGGTTTCGATGCCCTCAGTGGGCAGAGCACAGATAGCCCGTAGTTGTGTAGCTTTGCGCTTAACAACAACAAATCAATAGCTGCATGCTATTCACACACACATATTTATATAATGCAATACCAGTTAATTCTTGTTAGAAAATGAACATATGTATGAGAAAAGTACTATTAATCTACAGTATTTCTTTGCATATACTTTAATATGCTGAATTAGTTCAAAAAGTAAGAATAGAAATCGATATTTTCAAATACAAATGATAATAAGAAGAATATTGACGATTGATCTAAAAATTCATTAATGATCAGCAATTAAATGCATTTATTCGAGAATGTTATTCAGAAATAATGTTGTTTTTGCAAACTAGGAACAATAGTTGCTAGTTACAGTAAATTACAAAAGGCTACTAACCATGATAACAATAGTTGTTAATTACAAAAGGCTACCAGCCATGACAACAATAGTTGTTAATTACAAAAGGCTACTAACCATGACAACAATAGTTGTTAATTACAAAAGGCTACCAGCCATGACAACAATAGTTGTTAATTACAAAAGGCTACTAACCATGACAACAATGGTTGTTAATTACAAAAGGCTACTAACCATGACAACAATAGTTGTTAATTACAAAAGGCTACTAACCATGACAACAATAGTTGTTAATAACAAAAGGCTACCAGCCATGACAACGATAACTGTTAGTTAAAAAGGGCTGCTGACCATGACAACAATAGTTATTATTTACAAAAGGCTACTAACAATAACAACAATAGCTGTTAATTGCAAAAGACTGCCAACCATGACAACGATAATTGTTAGTTAAAAAGGGCTACTAAAAATGACAACAATAGTTATTAGTTACAAAAGGCTACTAACCATGAGAACAATAGTTATTAATTACCAAAGACTACCAACCATGACAACGATAATTGTTAGTTAAAAAGAGCTACTAACCATTATAGCAATAGTTATGGCTCACAAAAGGCTACTAACTATATCACCATTAGTTGTTAATTATAAAAGGCTATTAGCCATGATAACGATAATTGCTAGTTAAAAAAAAGCTACTAACTGACAACAATAGTTATTAGTCACAAAAGGCTACTAACCATGGCAACTATAGTTGTTAATTACAAAAGGCTTCCAGCCATGACAACGATAACTGTTAGTCACAAAAGGCTACTAATCATTACAACGTTAGTTACAAGAGGCTACTAATAGTGACAACAATAGTTACTAGGTGCAAAAGGCTACTAACACCAATAGTTGTTATCTCTCAGAAACTGACTAGTCTGTTAATGCTTCATACATCTCAACAGATCGTTTAGCTCCACAGAAACAGTTAAAAGGATTGGAAATTCTAAGCCAGATTCCTCGGTCTGATTTCGGGAAGTTGCAACGTAATATGTTGAAAGAACGTTTTCAGCTTCAAAGCAAGAAATTTGCAGCAAAGCCTTCAGCCTGAGCTGTGACCGGGAATTTGAAATGTACTACAAGATAAACAAGGTGCAACTGAAAATAAATCAGTACAACTTATGTTACCAATAAATATAAATACAATGCTATTACTTTATATATGTAAGCTACTGTTATATGCATCTTGTCTTTTTTAGCATTAACTCTCAATAGCTTAGTTGTTTTTTAACTGCTCACTACCGGTGGGGCCTACATATTAAGTTTTATTGTGTAATTTTGTTTTTCCCTTTTACAAACTCTGTATAGAACTGATGAAAAATTAAATTTCTATGCCAAATACATAGACAATCCAAGCAATAAACAATGGAATTAATGGCATTATTTATCATTATGACAAGCTTATCATCTACTTATTTGTAAGGATTATTGACGTCCTGCTCGTACCTATCTCCACACAAGATACTTTAACAGGGGAAAATAAGAAACACAATACTTTCTTTATTCATTCAGCATATGTATATGAATTTTTTATTCAATTCACAATTTCACACTACTTTGCACCACCACCCCTGGAAAATTTTCTGCAGACGACCATGCACTTTACTTTGATTGAAACACTTTTTTCATCGTATATTCTACTTTCTATGTCAACATGAAGTCCAAGTATTAATGGAAGAACTTAAGTTAACTGAATCTATTTCTCATATTTTACCCTCAACAATCAACATTCCGGTTGTTTCAGTTTGTATGTCTTTCCGTTATACAAACTATTAAAGTAACTATAGTTTTCACATTTTACCATCGCTACCAATGCTTCAGTATTTTCATTGTGTATATATTTTCCTTACCAACTATTAAAGGTACTATAGTCCTTACATTTTACCATCGCTATCAGTGCTTTGGTAGTTTTAATTTAAATATAGTTCTTTTATCAACTATGAAAGTTACTATAGTCCATACATTTTACCTCTGCCATCAATACTTCATTATTTTCAATTTGCATATCTCTTCTTTACAAGCTATGAAAGTTACTATAGTTCATACATTTTACATACGGGACAAAAACCTGATAGGTGGTGTCGTTACATTGATGACAATTTCGGTATTTGGAGTCATAACATTAAACCTCTCTTATAGTTTGTTCATTTCTTTAATAACTTGCAGCTTACTATTAAATTTACTGTTTCACACACTGGGGATTCAGTCAGGGCCTTGTGTTCCTTTTCATCATGGTCTCTCGTTGAAAATAATAAACGTGTTACTGAAATGTACCAAAAACCATGGATGTTTTAAGGTACACATCCGTACCATCGCGAGTCTTGATTGTAAAAAGGCCACTGCCAAACACCTTTTAATGAAACATGGTACAGTAGATGAAACATTATTTAACTTTAAGCTCTTAGCAAAATGTAATAGCTTCCTTGATCGTAAATTAAAAGAGTCTCTTTTGATTATTGATTCAATCTTATAAACCTAAAATGAACAGAAATAACTCTTGGCCTTTGTAATTATTTTGTTTGTGTTCGATAGCTTGGGATGACATTCTGATTCATTTTAACGAACATGCGATAACACAAGACGTTAACATTAATTAAGTCAGTTTTTTTTTTCGGTTACCAGTTCATATTTGTTTGTAAGGCTGTAACCCTTAAGAAAGGCGTAAGCCGAAAACTCGAGTTTGAATAAAAAAAAAATTCTAGTGTGATTACTCATTTTCTTTTGTAAACATAGGTTCAATTTTCCTGTCTAATTTGCAAAGTTTAAAAACTAATAAGTAACAACAGTTATACACAGCATTGTTTATGTTTTAATTAGATTGTTGATGAAAGGTACGAGTTAATAACCTACAGTCTTGATAGTTTTCTAAAGGTTAATAGGATTGAAAAATATTATTCACTGAATTTTAAGACTATAACCCAATGTGTAACACAATCAAGATTTAAACCTGATTGAGTGAGAGTAGTAACAGAAATTATTCGCCAATGATTTCAGAAAAGGTGCTCAAATTAAAGCTTTTGTCAGTACACGTCGCTTACACATTGTCTTACCAAAAGCGTGTTAGGTATTTTTTTCATATAGCATCATAACAAAACTTCGAAATATTTTTATATATATAATTTGTTTATTATATTGTTACGTATCTGCTTATTTGTTTGTTTCCGGTAGAAATTCTTGCTGTGGATCTTCAGTGATACAAGTCCTTTCTTGATTAAACCAGTTTATTCTTCCATGATACAAACTTTTAATACACAGTAGTTCCACAATCAGTACGTTTCTCGTCACTTTAAAC
>NW_013666753.1:0-6077 GCF_000517525.1 Limulus polyphemus
GGTTAAAAATATATTCCATAAATATGTTGGTTTACTGTCCCCTATTTAAACTTTTAGCAATGGGTTGTTTGTAGTCGATTTTATTTTAGTGTCCTTTGCTGTGAAGAGGATTTGTTAGTTAACAGTTAAAATGTCTCTCCAGTTGCATGATATATATACATTTGATAAAAAGTTTATTCGAAGTCAGCAAAACGTATATTCTAAATTATTTAAAATTATACATGATTTTTTAAATTTGAAATGTAATTATGAAATTTTGATACGAGTATAGAACCGCGAAAAAGACATGAACAAAATGGGTAAAAAAATTTTAAAATTGAAACAACCATAAAAAAAAAGTTGCAGAAAGTGTGATGGGACAGTGAGAGGACAACAAACCAACGATTTGTGTAGGATGGTCTTTCACTAAAACGAAGCATACATAAGTCAGATGCACTAACCTCTTTGTTGGGTTATATGACTTTTATGTGATTTATTTATGGTTATGGTTTATTATTATTTTATTTTATCATATTAACAGGCTATATGCTCGTAGAAAACAAGAAATATTTTATGTCAAGATTTTTTACAAATACGTAAATAATGAACAATGCACAAAATAATTTGAGGAATATATTATCTTTTCAACTTGCCTTAATGTAAATTTTTTATTCTATGTCATGGCTCTTGTTATGCCTTACTATAGGATTGAGTTTCAAGGGGAGGGGCGTAATGTTTGGAGATTGCGCCTATTTTCAATGGCAGGGGCGTCTTGAAAGGGAGAAAGTGCTACTAGCATAAGTAGTAACAATCAAGGAACCTGAGTAGATACAGTACAGGGTCACCCCTTGGGTTACCCCTGACTACAACACTGGTGTCCTTACATATATAATTATTTAATATAATTCATCACATAGAATTAAGCCTTTAGATATTAAACGATGCAAGATTGTAAACATTTTTAGATATTAATCGTGTTAATATATTAAATGTGTTCAGATTTTAAACATGTTTACATATTTATTGTGTTCAAAGTCTAAACGTGTGTAGACATTACTCGTGTTTCAAAACCTAAACGTGTTTAGATATTAACCGTTTTAAGAGTCTAAATGTGTTCAGAGTATAAACGTGTTTATATATTAAACGTTTTAAATAGCCTAAATGTGTTCCTAATATAAACGTGTTTAGAGAGTAAACGTGCTCAGAATCTAAATGTGTTAATAAAAGTGATCAAGATATGGGTTTAGCATTATGTTTAGGATCGAAACGCCATTTCTACACTGTATATAATTGAAATCTACTCTCCAGTCACAACCACTATCATTAAAGCTTCTTTTTGCATCAAATTTTATGAGTTTAAATCCAATATTGATGCTTTAGCTTTAATAACACCTGTTTACATAAATCAAGCTCATAATATATCGAATTAATACTTTTTCTCAACAACGAATCTTCAATATACAATTCACAATCAAATTGTTCTTTTTGTAAATATAAGCTTTAAAATGACAAAAGCTTTCCTGAAGCTAAACTATCGCGTACAAAACTTATGTAATAAATTTTGTTTGTGATAGTTCGAGCCCATGAAGACTTTTTGCTTTTATGAGCAAATGAAGCTTATCTTGTAATCATGTTTTTGATCTTAAATTTTAGTAACCGGAGGACCCCTTTCAATTCAAAATTTTTTTCGCGGACCCCCAAATCCATCGATTTTTTTTTCTTTGAAAAACATTCCGTACACTTGAAAAGCTGTATTCCAAAATTAAATGTTTTAATAAAAATAGATCTAATTTTACGAAAAACATGTTTTATTCTATAAACAATATATTTTTAAACATTTTAATGAAATTTCGGACATGACTCGCAGACCACAGTTTGAGAAACGCTGAGTTAGGACACAACTTTTTTCTCAAATCATACATTCCTAATGTAAGGTGTATTAAAGTTAAGTGAGATTAGAAATTATATAGCAGTTCAAATCGGTGTGAGGATTTAATAAATCCTCACACCGATTTGAACTGCTATATAATTTCTAATCTCACTTAACTTTAACACACCTTAAATTATCATCTTTACACCGATTAGAATATGAATATAATTTTAATCCTCTAAACTGTAAGGGTCGCTATACAACAACAACAATACTGTATAAAACCCTTACATTAGGATCTAGGTTCAAATCTATCACAGGTTCGCGATTGAACTAAATCATACTGTGATTTCACCAACAGTTTGAGAACAGTTCCTAAGAATGAATTTGAAAACTTACAACTTATATTCATACAGCTCAGTGAATTCTGTATCTTAATTTTTTAAATCATGATCATAACAAATGTGTTCATTTATGGTACGTTGTAATACTTATTTATCACAGGTATATCAACAGTAAAGTTCAGAGTGTTGCCCAAGTGCAAATCTTATGTTAAGTAAAAGTTATAAAACATTAAAGTAATAAATACTCATTTTATCTGTTTCTGAAGTGTTTAACTTGGCGTAGCAGAAATATTTTATTCTTGAATATAATATTATATAGAGTAGCTTCTTCGCACGTGCAGGGCGTGGTTGTCACCACACTAGCTATACACAAAGCTGCAGTGGAACAGGAAAATTGAACTGTTTTTCTGCACCAGCTGGATCGAGCGGCGTCTTTGGCGCACGCTAGACGCGAGCATACCTCTCGTGCCAAAGCGGCAGCATTGGTTTTTCATTTATGGGTTAGGGTTCATTTGATGGAGCAATGAAATTCCGGAAAATACAAGAAGAGCGCGCTGAGGCTTGAGAAATGTAGTAAATTTAACGTGCCAACGACGGAAATGCGTCCGCAGCAAATTTTTGACGTGGCGATGTCTCATTAGACGGCTAGAGAACAGCCACAGTACCGGGAGGAAGGCGTTCTAGACAACCCTCCATCGTGCAGGAGAGAACCTTGAAATGATTAAGTTACTCAATGTAAATTGTTGAAAGGCAAACACGATACTAACAGAGAGAAAAAAGTTACTAAACTTTTCTCTCTCTTCCTCTCTCTCCACCATAATATTACACTGGTGGACAGAGTTGATAAGACGACAATGTGTTGATCAAATTTCAAATTAATATATTCATGTGAAACAAAACAACCTACAAGAGAAACTGGACGGATGTTATTTAACAGGTGTATTCAACCAGAAAGTAACCATTAGGTTTACTTTAACCAAGCACCAAGACCTGTGGACGTACTGGCTGGGATATTTTAGTCTCCTGAATGGTGGCCTGCACGTGGTCCCTTAGCGGTGGGAGGGTAAAAGTTTTTGCTTGAATGTAAAGACACACTTGTGCCAAATGTGGTGATAATTCTTCTTCTTTTCTGGCTATTTATCACAGGCTTCGTTGGAATGGTCGAAACCATAAATTGTGAATATGAGTTGATTTTTTTTTTACGACAGTGAGAATAAAATTTACCAATTTATCTGAACGACACAATACTGTGCATATAATTAATTTCTGAACAAAGCAAGTTACCCACATAAGTTAATGAATGAATAAAGCTAATTGACTAATAAGTAACGTGAGTTAAGTAAAGTTCAGATTAACTCTTCAGAATGCCGTGGACCAGTAAAATATTTCATTCAAAACTGATGAATGATTCTTATCGTCCGCTGGAGACCTCATCTACAATGGGACCATAATTAAATCCAACTTAAAATTTATTGAGATTACATTGCGAGAGAGAGAGAGGGCGCTTCTAAACACGTACTCTTAGTAACAACTTAATGCCACAACTTAAACATTATTTGTGGTTATACCGAGAATGTGGTGCTTCTAAACACGTACTCTTAGTAACAACTTAATGCCACAACTTAAACATTATTTTTGGTTATACCGAGAATGTGGTGCTTCTAAACACGTAGTCTTAGTAACAAGTTAATACCATAACTTAAAAAGATGCTTTCAAATTACTTTCTTCATTGAACTGAAAATTCCATAAAATATTTTTAATGATAAGTCTATAAATATTTTATGATGCCACTTAACGAAATAGTGCTAACAAAATTTAATTGTATTGCCTAAACTCTTTGGGTACCTCCTGAATAATTAATGACATTAGAAAGTAATGGTACTTCCTAAAATATTGTAGTATTTCTTAAAAACATAGTGTTATAAAAACATCATGATACTTTTCAATCGCCAAAACTATAAATAACTTTGGTATCTTTTAACGAAATAGCTTGTTTGTTTGTTTTTGAATTTCGCGCAAAGCTACACGAGGGCTATCTGCGCTAGCTGAAAGGGCGAGCATGTTTAGTGGGACGGGGATTCGAACCCGCGACCCTCAGTTTGCGAGTCGAGCGCCTTATCCACCTGGCCATTCCGGGCCTAACGAAATAGTACTACGAAAACTTAGTGATAAAACCTAATAGACAATGCTATAAGCGTTTGTTTTTAATTATGCACAAAGCTACACAAGGGCTATCTGTGTTCTGCCCACCACGGGTATCGAAACCCGGTTTCTAGCGTTGTAAGTCCGCAGACATACCGCTGTGCCACTGGGGGGCCTATAAGCGTTTTTAAACGCTTTCCTAACGACATAGTGTTATTAAAATATAGTGATACTTACCAAGAAACAAGGCTATAGCCACCCTCTGGTACCTTCTAAGAACTTATGATACTTCGTAATGTAACAGTGTTGGAGATATGCACTTATATTTCATATGGAAATATAGCGGTACTTCCTATGTAAATTAGACCATATCTATTTAGTGATATTTTCTAGCAGATTGGTATAATAGATATATTTGATGGTTATTCCTAAAGTAAAAATCATTAAACTACTTAGTGGTACTTCATAATGGCGAGTTGTTTCACACGCCATTTTCAACTACTTTGTACGAAAGAATTCGTGTTATACATGTGAAATTGTGTTATACATGTGAAATCGTGTTATACATTTTAAATTGTGTTATACATGTGAAATCATGTTATACATTTTAAATTGTGTTATACATGTTAAATCGTGTTATACGTGTGAAATTGTGTTATACATGTTAAATCGTGTTATACATGTGAAATTGGTTATACGTGTGAAATTGTGATATACATATGAATTCGTGTTTACATGTGAAATCGTGTTGTATATGTGAAATTTTGTTATACATGTGAAATTGTAGTATACATGTGAATTTGTGGTATATACGTGGAATCGTGTTATACATGGGAAATTGTGGTATATACATGTATGTGAAATCGTGTTACACATGTGATATTGTGTTATACATGCTTCCTAGTTCTTCAAAACTGAACAAAGTTGCAGTAAAAATATGTGATATTAAAAAAAACATCATTATAGTTACTTATTAACTTTTTTTACAGAACATTGCTTTAATTAATTTTTGGTCCTTCCTAAAGAATCATAACTACAGAAATTTATTGGTGTTTCTTAATGGAACAGCGGTATGAGCACATGCTGATAAGTCAATGACAAATCAAAGATATTTACAGATAATTAGTGTTAATTCCTAATGAACTGGGCCTGCATGGCCTAGTAGTTACGGCACTCGACTCGAAATATTCCAGTTTGCGGGCACCAATCCCATCACCGAACATATTCGCAATTTCAGCCGTGGGGGCGTTATAATATATCGGTCAATCCCACTATTCGCTGGTAAAGATTAGACCAAGAGTTGGAGCTGAATAGTATTGACTAGTTACCTTCCCTCTAACCTATCACTTCAAAATTAGGAACAGATAACGCAGATAGCCCTCGAGTAGCTTTGCGCGAAATTCAAAACAAACAAACCTAAGGAATTAAAATCACAGAACATTACTGATATATTTTAGTATATACTAACTCAGCCTGATAGTTGTTCTTCTAAATATGCCACTATAATAAAAACATATAATATTATACTAGATGTAGTGCCACTATCAGGTTTAGTTAGTATCCATAGTTATTCTAAACACGCCACCATCATAAAGAAACATGGAATATTATACTAGATGTAGTGCTATGGATACTAACTAAACCTGATAGTGGTTCTTCTAAATACGCCACTATAATAAAAAACATAGAATATTATACTGGATGTAGTGCTATGGATACTAACTAAAACTGATAGTGGTTC
>NW_013666753.1:7077-18299 GCF_000517525.1 Limulus polyphemus
ATTACACTTTATATGTGATCCTTTGTGCTAACTATTTTATCAAGATTGATACTAGATGTAGTGCTATAGATACTAAACCTGATAGTGGTTATCTAAACACGCCACTATCATACAGAAACATAGAATATTAATACTAAATGTAGTGCTATGGATACTAACTAAACCTGATAGTGGTTCTTCTAAATACGCCACTATCATACAGAAACATAGAATATTATACTAGATGTAGTGCTATAGATACTAACTAAACCTGGCTCTTTTAAACACGTCACTATCATATAGAAACACAGAACATAACATTAGTTGCAGTGTTATATAGATACTAATTAAACTTGACAGTGGTTCTTCTAAATACGCCACTATCATACAAAAACATAGAATATTATACTAGATGTAGTGCTATAGATACTAACTAAACCTGGCTCTTTTAAACACGTCACTACCATATAGAAACACAGAACATAACACTAGTTACAGTGTTATATAGTTACTAACTAAACTCATCACTTAGTCGCAAACTGAACTGCTTATCACATAATGATAAATTATCGACTGATTATGGCACTTACAATGTTGCCGATATTTCAAGTATACTGACGTCATTTTTCAGCTACCAGTTACAGAGTAAAATGTTTCAATTGCTTATCGCTACCTCTTCTCTGTTTATCGAGCACAAATTTAGTTACTATAGACAATCACAGTCTTTGTTTTTAATACATCACGTGTTTAAAACCCAGTTTACATAATTAGTACTACTTTCTGAATCCTTTCTTCCTAATTAATACTTTCTCGTAGATTCTCAGATTTTCTGCACTTTTTTTAACTCCTGGATTAACTTGAGTAACAATGTTATAATTCAAAACAACAATACCTATTTAACAAGTGCAATAATAGCTAATAGTCATAAAAACTATTACTGTTTAATGTTCAAGGCTGGTTCAGGTCCAGACGACATTGTGTTTGCGTTAAAAACATAATAAAAATTGGAAACAGTCTATGTTTTAAGAATTCGCTTTTTTAAATAACATAGCTATGAATGATTTTATTTCAAACCAAGAGAGCCATCTGGTACCCTATGGATCTCCTTGTTTTCTAAGGGTTTGATTGTTGACACGATATATGTGTTATTGTTATGTGATCATGTAACCGATATTGAAATTTTCTATGCATTTAAAAACATTCAAAACGATTTTGAAATTCCGTCACCAAAATGTCTATACTAAATTATTTTAGTTCCAGAAAGACCTTATAGCGATATACTTATTTCTCCTTCTGAAGTTAAAGTAGATCGGCGAAATTTGTTGTAGCAGGTTTGTTTGTTTGTCTGCACGTTCTATGTAAACCCACATAGGAATAGATTAAAGAACAAATATATTATTGTTCGTGGAGCCAATACCTCGATACTGATATTAATAATTAATAACAGTTCAATTAATTAATACATAACTGACTCAGCAGTTAAGAATTATTATTTTTTGTTCTAATGTAATTCTGTATTATAGTAAACTTTATCGTAATATTCTATTATTTATTATGTCATACAAACTCCACAAAGAAAAAAAACATTAAAAGGAGAGCAGGCGATAACTTGCATCAGCTAATCTGGAGCTTTTGACGAGCCCACCTCGCCTTTCTTTCCAACTGAAAGATACTATCCTCTCAAATTCGATGTCATTCCTGCAGTCAAGTCAGATTTAACAAGTCTTCTATAACAGTCGAACTGTTAAAAAGCAAAAACAGCATGAAAAATGACTCGAAGCTTTAGGAGAAATACTCCTGGTAATGACTGTAAGAAGATCCAAAATTAAATTAGTTTGAGTGACTTGAAATAGTTTCAAGTAATGAGCGAATCGCCATGCGATGGCAGGGTTGTCCATCAGAGAGACTGTTTTTAATCATTGCCATGTGGAACATAAGAGTGCAAAGTTTCATTTTAACAGTCGCATCTCTTGAGTTGCGATTAAAGATGGTCTGGTTTGGTTGGTGACGTGCACCTGAATGGTAAAGATGCTTTGTGACATGCCGTGTTGGAACGCGACTGCTAGCTGGCCAAAACTTCGCTTTAAGAGCCAGTAATTTGTCAGTGAGTGACATTAGTGATTTAAAAACACATAAGTCATCGCAGAGAGAGCTACGTCAAACAGAGGTGAATCTGTGACTCTCACAGCATAATATAAACATTGCAATACAATAACCGGAGATAAAAGAAACCAAAACCTAATATATAGCACTGTACACACAGGCAAGGAAAAACTGATAATATTGTATAATTCCTTACTGTATACAAACGGACAGAGGAAAAATTCATATTTAATACATAGAGTACATGGAGACTAACAGAAATGAAATAAAACATAGTTGGCTATTAAAGTGTAAAACAGACACGGGAACCTGATTTTAATATCGTACAGACACATGAAAATAAAATGAAAACTTGTTGGTTACTAATGTTTTAAACAGACACATTAAACATGATATTAAATAACATCTAAATAGGTAAAAATAATATAAAACGTTGTTGGTTATTAATGTTATAAACCGACACAGGAAACTTAATATTTGATACTATGCAGTCAGATGAAATTGAGATGAGATTGATATGAAACCTTTCTAATTGCTAACGTTATAAACAGACACAGGAAACGTGATGTTTAACAATGTCAATACAAATTAACGTAAAATACAACGGTGTTAGTTACTAATGCTATACACGAACACATAAAACGTTATATTTAATACTATACAGACAAGTAAAAATAGAGTAAAATCTTGTCAATTACTAAAGGTATAATCAGACACAGGAAAGATATTTAATAAAGTCCAAAAAGGTAAAAACCAAATCAAATCTTGATATTTAATAATGTTATGAACAGACACGGAAAACATGAGCTTTAACTCTCTCCAACCAGATGAAAATCAGATATAACTTCATTAGTTCCTAATTTTAAAACCAACAAAAAAAACATGATATTTAAAACTGAGGTTATAACATATATAGAAAATATATTTAATACTATCCAGACAGAGCAAAATAAAATAAAACATTATCAGTTGCTAACGCTATGAACAGACATACGAAAAAATATATTTAATATCATTCACACAAACGAAAATAAAATAAAAACCTTTTCACTGACTAATGTTATATACTACAACAGAAAATACAATACTTGATACTATCCAGATAGATGAAAAGAAATAAAATATTGTTGCTTATCATGCTATAAACGTGATATTAAGTGTTATCTGGACATGTGAAAATAATCAAACCTTTATTAGTTTAAGCAATGTTATAAACGGTACACGAAACATGACACATGAAATTATTTAGATAGAAACAAATAAAACCATGTTAATTACTAATGCTTTAAAACACACAGAAAACTTCGTATATAATAATTACTAAAGAGCGGGAAATAAAATAAAACCATGGTGTTACTAATGTTATAAACAGACACTGGAAACATGATACATAATATTATAAACAGACACTGGAAACATGATATATAATACTATAAATAAACACTGCAAACATAATATGTAATACTATAAATAGACATTAGAAACATGATACATAATATTATAAACAGACACTGGAAACATGATATATAATACTATAAACAAACACTGCAAACATAATATGTAATACTATAAATAGACATTAGAAACATGATATATAATATTATAAACAGACATAGGAAATATATGTAATATTATAAATAGACACTGAAAACATGACATATGATAATATTAATAGATACTGAAAACATGGCATATGATAATATTAATAGACATTGGAAACATGATATATAATATTATAAACAGACATTGTAAACATGACATATGACAATATTAATAGACACTGAAAACATGATATATAATATTATAAACAGACATAGGAAATATATGTAATATTATAAATAGACACTGAAAACATGACATATGATAATATTAATAGACTAGAAAACATGATATATAATACTATAAATAAACACTGGAACACTATATATAATACTATAAATAAAAACATGTAAAACATTGTTAGTTAGCAATGTTATAAACAGATACAGAAAACATACTATTTAGTACTATCCAGACGGGTGAAGATAAAATCTTATTTTTTACTACCATACATAAGAAAATGAAAACAAAGTATTTAAATTGTATTCACTACAAAGAAAGACTAGTTAAGCAAAAACAAAAGAAAACTTGTACATCAGATAATCGATTTTTAGAAAATATATGCTTTTAAAAATATATTTATAAAAGAAAAGTAGAAATAATATACTTTTGTGAAAATCTATAAAACTACCAGGCAGGGTTTGCCCAAAAGATAATGATAATAATAGAACACCAAGCAGTTCCAATAACCTTTAGCTCATCACAGAAAGTACACCATGGCACCTTATCCATCTGGGGAATCCTCATTAGAAATCTACATTAAAACGGGGGAAAAACTTGCTCTGTTTCAAAATATGTCTGCCTTCCCAGTGACATAGCGCTATTTCTGCGGATTTATAACGTTAGAAACCGAGTTTTGATGGGCACAACACAGATAGCCCATTGTGTAGCTTTAATATGTCCATCACATAGAGAATGGAATTAGAGATATTTGTACAGCTATAATTCAAGATCTGGCAACCTTATAAATTTCAAGCATGAATCTGTATAAAAGTTATTCAATCTACAAAAAAGACTATAGGCTATAACTACACCAACCGAGCTTCTAAAAGCAGGAAATGACTAGATAGGAGAACACTTGTCACATGCTACGTTCGTTGAAAATTGCAGAAGTTTCACATGAGAAGTGTTCGAAGTTATTTTTTGTTTTAGAGCAAAGACACATTAAGCTATCTGTTGTATCCACCACAGGGTATCGAACCCAGAATTTTAACGTTGTAAGCCCGTAGACTTACCGCTAACCCACCATGGGGAACTATTCGGAGGGATATTTAATGTACAAATAGAGGAGAAGTACGAACAAGTGTATAAATCACTGTATCTAAGATCAGGTTCATCAACAACTTTTAGAAGGTTTCACATAGATGCACTTTATAAAAATGTCAACAGGTGGAGCTAATGAAATGAAAATAGCGGACTCTCTAACTTTGCTCATCAAAACCCTTTCAATATTTGCATACAAATGCATAACATAAAGATGGCACAAAAATATAAAATCAAATGTTCTAATCTTGAGAGACAGGGTAGTTAATTTTCCTAAGAGGTAGCAGACGATAAGAAGGCTACAGATATCTGATGTAGTTTCGTGAACATTTCTACATTTTTTTAATTAGCTACAGATATTTCATTTAATTTGTTTTGCAGTACAATTCCAGCCTAATTAAGGGTAAACAAAGATATATCACTGAAAGTCGCTAGTTGTGGGTTATTATCTGATTTAAAAATTAATAAATATTTAGCACTGTTTATCTTCATGACGTACGGTTTGTCTTTCAGTTAGTTGGAGAAAGCTGTCTTGTAATAAGTTTGATTAATATTATACTCCGCCTTATAGAAGTCTAAGCCTCGACCAAGTAGTCGAAAAAAACTGATGTTTACATTATGTAGCTTTCTTTCAGACACCTTCACTATCTGACTTTATTTAAATGCTATTCGTTTTGTAGCCAATGCTGATTTTCCTAATTCTTCTTTGCTGCTCCACAAAACAAGCAAGATCATGGTTAATGAAGCTATTATTTGGGACTGTGTGTACTTCGTTTGTGATTCTATAACTGAATGTCTCTAAGAGTGTTAAAACAATCTAAGTCTAAACTGGATTTATTGAACAAGAATCTTTAGTTTCAATGTTCAGACATTTCCTTTCATGAGTTGGTTACTTTAGATGGCTGAAAGATATCTAGTCAACCACTTCTTCTTTATTTATATCTCTAGATTGAGATGTCTGCAACTGTCGAGGTTGTCAAGGAAGATAAATGACGTTTAACATTTTATTCAGCCGTCCGTCTTTTCACTGTATAGCTTGTAAAAACGGATTTCTCTTTGTGGGGTTTATAGGAGGGAAAAGGCCGCCATTCCCGGGGAAAAACTCATTCAACTAGCTATTTTGTCTTCAGAACTCGGAGCGTAAGCTGAACACATGCAGCTTATTAGGCGTATTTACAAACTTTCAGGTAAATTAGTCCAAATAAGAGCAGTGAGTGACAAAGACCGCTGGAACCTAGCTGACTCAGCCAGAATAGCTAGCATGGATGTCACTGGGTTCTGCGGGCCTAGCACTGCTTATTCTTCCGTAAGCTGAATGTGTCTCTACGGCAGAACCCAAGCTCAGCAGGAATCCTAGGGCTGCTATTAAACATTATGAGTTACTGCAATTCAAATGAACGGCGATTGTGTAACAGCTACCAGGAATGAGTTTAGTCAGGTTAAAGAAACTCATAGAGTAGCTATTGAGAACAAGCTGTCGTTTGTATATATATATATGTATAGTTAAGGATTAAGCGTACGTGATTTTCATATATGCTTTCACACACAGACCCCTGGGCACTATTTTCTATTTAACTTTTGCAACAGTACACGTGTAATGATGTTTTTTTTTTCTCTAGTTATAAGACATCATATTTTTCATGTTTTTCTACATATTTCAATAGCTCAAATTAACAGCATTTTCTCTAAACAAACGGGCATAAGCATTTATAAGTATTTATTTATTTACGAAGCATTTATAACGTTAACTACGAGTGCATGTTGGGATTACAGTTTCTGAATGTTCTTGTTGCTTTACCTTCATGAGAAACAAGATACTTACGTCAAGTTGATGTCGGTGAAACCTTACAACTACAACTGAAGCTCAATAAGATAAAGAAACTTAATCCGCTACAAATTTCAGAAGCTAGTAGCCTACTTCATCGCGCTTAATTCGAAAGATCTATTTAAACTTTGATGTAAGTTTACTAAAAATGTGTACATTACAATGATTCGACGGTGGCGATCAAACAAATGTTTAATTATTCAAATAACATACACTTGGTGAAGCGAACATTGTTACTGAAGAAAGTAAATATCTTAGTAACTCAAGTTTCAGTTTTCCTAATTCCTGACCAATAGTAGCAGCAGTAAAGACACGTCTGTTAATCTATCTTCAGTTGATGTACAGCGAGTTTTAATCGGTGTAAAACAATAAATAAATAAATAAAACAATTTACTTTTTATAGAAATGGATACATTCACACTCTGAAGATAAGACTCTCGTAGTCTAAAGATAAGACCTATATACATACACACACTCGTAGTCTGAAGATAAGACCTATATACATATACACTCTCGTAGTCTGAAGATAAGACCTATATACATATACACTGTCGTAGTCTGAAGCTAAGACCTATATACATATACACTCTCGTAGTCTGAAGATAAGACCTATATACATATACACTCTCGTAGTCTGAAGATAAGACCTATATACACTCTCGTAGTCTGAAGATAAGACCTATATACATATATACTGTCGTAGTCTGAAGATAAGACCTATATACATATACACTCTCGTAGTCTGAAGATAAGACCTATATACACTCTCGTAGTCTGAAGATAAGACCTAGAAATATAATTATTAAAACGCCCCGCACAATCACAACTCTGTAAGATCAAATGTTTTACAGTATAGAAAAGTATAATTATTTTCATCGTGATGCATTTTTTTAGTTGTCCTACGTTACGATATTAGTAGAAATAAAGTTAGATGTTAATGTTTGGTAGTTTGTGCCGTGTTTAGGTTTTCTTGTATAATGAAACAATAATATCATGTTAGTTGTTAAAGGCCAAGCTACGTAATGTGATATCTGTGCCCTGCCCACTGCGGGTATAAACCCTCAGACTTCTCGCTGAGCCAACAGGGGCAACAATAATCTGCCGGGTATTCAGTAAAAACCTCGCAGCTATGAAGTACGATAGACCAATGAACGAGTATATATTACTGGTAAGAGTAGGATATACATATATATGAGTATGCTTTCTGCCTCCTGTTTAATATATTTATTATTATTTTTCATATATGTGTTGACGATAAACAGAAAACGATATCTTTTGACTAACTGTTTACTTCTAAATGTAAGTGTTTAATATTAACAAAATGTTGGAAGAATACCAGGTTTTGCAAACATTTCTGCTTCCAGATTAAATTATTTTTCGTTAGTTGTTATCTTGAAGTTCCATATATTTCATTGCATATTACGACAGAATCGGCTAAAACAGACAGTTATGTCTATCTTGCCACTGTACAAGATAAACAGAAAGAGAGAGAGAGTTACATTAAAATATTGATAACAACACGTACCACTAGAAATATGGCCAAATTTATAGTAATGAAAGAATAAACTGTTGTTTGTTATTAAGCACAAAGGGCTATCTCTGCTCTGCCCACCACGGGTATCGAAACCCGGTTTCTAGTAGTATAAATCCGCAGACGTACCGCTGTGCCACTGGAGTGCGAAAGAAGAAGAAGAAAGAGAGAGCGAAATAGATTGATAATGAGACAAATAAAAAAAGATAGAAAGAAATAACAGTTGTCGCTGGTTTGATCACATGGAAAACATAATATTTTTATATCTAAACATTCAACTAAAACTATATTTATTTGAAATACCAACTCTGCTTTCTATACTAGTAAAGTGACTAGTTAAAGACAAGAAGGTCGATATAAAGTAAATGATGGTATGATACGTCATTAAATAAACACACATATTTTACTTAGAACACAAACAATAGTTTATTTGCAGGCTATGTCCATTTACAGTAAAACAGGGTCTAACTTTAGATATGATAGACTACATGCCTCTACCATCATGGAATGTTAATTCAGAAACTGAACGTTAACAAAATTACCATTTGTAATTGCAATAAGTGACAGCTTTGTTTTGTCATCTGGATGTCAAACTAGTGACCTTAAAAGCTGGCCTTCTTTCTGGTCACTAAGTCAGGACAGACCTATGAGAATACAAAGGCAACTTAAATTGGTGACAAATAGAAACACATCTTAAAAACTGATTTGAAGTGGTCAGTAGTGGATTCCTAAGGACAGCCAAGGCATAGAAATGTAGAAATATCCCATTGTGTAGCTTTGTGTTTAACTACAAACAAAAGAAATTATAATTTATATTTCTTAACTTTACCACCCACCAGTTATTTTTCAAAAGTAAATCAAAAATACTTTTTTTGGTTTAGAATGCAAATATACATAATAGAAAATCAAAAAATAAAATGATCAATAACTCTGTAAACTCAAACACATAATAAATTACAAAACAGCGATATGTCATATTTCGTGTCATTTTGTAAAATTGCAAAGTTGTTTTCGCGTTTGTTTTGTTTTTTTTTCATTTTTTTTTTACATGTATTACTCGGATTGAAAAAAACTGTGTATCCACTATGCTTTTATATTTGATAATCTGCTGCCTTGTTGTTTCCATGATTGCTTCAAGTCCGGTTTCTATTTAAATGTGTGACATTATTTCCTTCAGTCTAATCTGTTGTCCGCACAGTATGAAACAGTTGGTTTAAACTTTTGTCGAGATCACAGTAACTGACAGTAACAACATTGAATGACTGTACTTTTCACGGATTTATGTTTCTACCAAAGATCGATGGAAAATCAGAGGTATAAAATATTGTCATTGTAATTATCGTCGAATATGACTCTTTCTGATGGTGGTTCAGTTATTGTATGAAGAAGTATCAGCATAAAAGAATGTAAAGATTTAAATGAATTCTTGAGAGGATTTACTGTTTGGCTTTATTCAAATGTGGTATTCGATCAAGTTACACCCAAAATAATGGCTGATACCTTCATGCTGGGATCGTGATGAACCACCAGCATTAAGAAAGTATAGAGAACATGAAATGTTGAGAAAGAAGGCCTGATCTAAATCCTGTAAAACTCTTACTGACTTTAAATGGTTGGAGACGGCTTAAATGGGCAATGAAGAAAAACTTTAATATAAGTTTAACATAACAGCAAATGTACAACGTTTCGACAAGGTTTTGTCATCATCAGGTTTCGTCATCGAATCTTACTGACTTTCTTTCTTCAATGTTGTGCACGTCATCTTCTTACCCTACTAGACGACAAGAAAGGGTTGCAATGACTGTAGCAGTGGATTTTAAACTCCAGGAGTCCACAGATAATAGCGGTTTTTTTTCTTCAATTATTGATGTTGACCCATCAAGGACCAAATGTATTTTTAAAAATCATGAGTTAATTGATATTTAGTCTTCTCTACACAGTTACATTAACAATATTGTTGTGAACTTGTTCATTTTCATCTAGGCTAGACTTTAAGGATGAGTTAAAGGTTGGGGGTTTCGTGACGCAAGAAATGAAATAAGAGGGTTCCATAGCTTTGTAACGTTTCAAAACCACTGGACTAAAGAATAAGACAGGATCCATCATAATGCCGTCCGTCAATCGATCAGAAGAATGCTCGTTACTGTAGAGATTGTATCAGTGCCTGAGTAACTACATTTACCAAATATGAAGCTAATTCAATCATACACCAACTCCTATTACCCTGATTTTGAAAGTATTTATGCTCCACGGGTTAGTTAGCAATATGTTATCAACGAAACTTATTCATTATCTGCATTCAGTGAATAGATGGCGCTTCCAAAATGTACTCTATTTCAGTTCTGTTTTTCAAGTGATTGAAGAAAATCTTGGTCGTAAAATCTCGTCCTTTTAATTGTATATAATTGTTTCATATTATACATACGTATTAATTAATTATTACGTTCAATTAGGCAGCTGTATTTAATCCATGTTTTCTTTACCACATAGTACACCAACATGACTTTTATCTACTGTAGAGTGTGTAGTAAGAAGAACGCTTACCAAGAAATATTTCATACCCAAGCAAAACTAGTATTGTAATAATAACGCCGAACGAAAATACACACAACAGCATTAAATGCGCCGAACGACAGTACACACAACAGCATTAAATGCGCCGAACGACAGTACACACCACAGCTTTAAATGAGCCGAACGACAGTACACACCACAAAATTAAATGCGCCAAACGACAGTACACACAACAGCATTAAATGCGCCGAACGACAGTACACACAACAGCTTTAAATGAGCCGAACGACAGTACACACCACAACATTAAATGCGCCTAACGACAGTACACACAACAGCATTAAATGCGCCGAACGACAGTACACACCACAACATTAAATGCGCCTAACGACAGTACACACAACAGCA
>NW_013666753.1:19056-32231 GCF_000517525.1 Limulus polyphemus
TGCGCCGAACGACAGTACACAAACAGCTTTAAATGCGCCGAACGACAGTACACAAACAGCTTTAAATGCAGTACCTAAAATTATTCCAAAGGGCAGTCAGGCCATTCATGGATTTATCTAAATAAATCGATGGTTTTTACTAAGAAACTGTTAAAGGAAGGAAATATTTGATCTTTTAAAAGAATATCTTTATGATACCAATTACACCATAACTCTAACAACTAATGCGGACACTATAAATAAAAGAAACATATATAAGTGGTGAATCACACAAACTATTCTTAAACTTTTTGATTTATTCACAATCCAAATAAGATTAAGCGACGACAAACGCTTTAATACATTCGAAGAGACTTACGTTCCTGGTTTTATCTTTTGATGTCACACCGCGATTATGACGTCATAAGGAAGCTCATGTTCCTACCAAGCACGCATTACTAGTACTCATATTGATGGAAATTAAACTTTCTGATTGCTACAAATATTTGCGATTTGGCTGAAGAATCTCAGTTAGGTTTGTATAGGCCACCTTGCCATGTTATAGAATCGATTTCTAAATTCGACGACTCCCATTTCCCCCCAATTTACTTTAATTGGATATATTTTTGATAGACTTCAACAGCTTTTAGTCAGACTACGGTGCCTTTTTCTTCTGTAGTTGGGGCTAGTCTAATTTGTTGAATATGTGAGAAATTTATATTAGATAGATAGAGACTGGTAAAATAACAGAGAAAGAAAGAAAGAGACAAAATAGACAGAAAGAAATATTGAAGCGTTACATTAGTCTGAATGTCACAAAAGGCATTATAGAATTATCTTGGAATTCAAGCCCATCTAGATTTACCCGAAACGTCGATGAAATTTAGATTTAAATCAACATGTACAGCAATCTAGGGATTAACTGAACTATAACGAAAAAAGGGAGAGAGAAATAACAGGAACAGGTACTTCGTGCCTTAATGTAGTAGTCATTGAGTTTTGTGATTATTTTATTGAACTGTTCATAAAAGAAATTAACAGATTGTAAATCGTAATGAACAAATGACGTTTTAGAACAATGTATCTAAATATACATCAAACAAACACAGACTATTAACACATGAAACAAATATCTGGTTACTGCGAACTTTTTTTGGTATTCCATAGAACACGGAGCAATTTGTATGTCCTGTGAATAGCACGGAGCTACTTTTTAGCCGCGGCATAACGACTTATAGAATGGCTTCGAGTATTTTTTTTTTTTTTCAAGTACAAACTTCTAGCTCATAACTCCATCTCTTTACCGATTTGAGATCTAATTGCAGCTGCGGCTGTTGAAGATTCCCTTTGTTTACGGACGTAATCACATTCAAATTAATATCTATATATGAAATAATTGATAATAATCAAAATAAAATATCTGGGTAAATCATGCGCATAAAACATATTTTATTTGTTTCTTTAAACTTCTTTAGAAAGTCAACCAACGAAAGTGCAACTGAAATTTCAATAAGTCATTTGTTTTGAATAGATTGCCCTCTTCCTCAGTGGCATGGCGGTATGCCTGCAGACTTATAACGCTAGAAACCGGGTTTCAATACCCGTGGAGGGCAGAGCAATGTAGCTTTGTGCTTAACTTCAAACAAACAAATAAAATCGAATAGAGTGCTTTCTGGTTATCTATTGCTACTTTTTATCAAGTCTTATTGTCATCTTTCAGAAGAAAAGTAATTATACTCCGACTTTTAATTAATGTTTAAACCAACGCCTTTTTGAAAACCTTTGTAGTAATATTTGACACGTGAAGTTATAATACGCTTGTTAAGGATTCACTGGAGACCGGTGGACAAATTTTGTTTGTAGTTAAGCACAATGCTACATAAAGGGCTATCTGTGCTCTCCCACCACGGGTATCGAAACCCGGTTTCTAGCATTGTAAGTCCACAGACATACCGCTGTACCACTGGGGGCGGGGGGCAAATATATGTAACAGTAATACATTTGCAAATACAAAATGAAACTTAACATTTTCATGAGTAAGTGGGCGAAAGTTGTCAGCAAGTACAGAACAATGAAGTGAAAATATTTTAAGAGGTAATCCAAAAACGTGTCAAGACAAGACCGAAAAAAATCAAAATCTATATAGTCACTAGTGGTATATATATATATATGTATATGGATATTTTAAACTCTATGTATATGTATACATGTACACGGATATTTTAAATGACTTGCTTATTTGGATCTGAAATTAGCTTATATGAAGCGGTATCGCTGTCTATTTTGTTTTCCTTTTAACTGGAAAAAACAAATTTTATAGATATAAACAAAATGACTAAACAACTCAAATATAAAAAAAAACTTTTTTTTTTCGTTTGTTTCTTTTTATGTGTAAAGCTACATTACACTATGGGCTATGTGCAATGTGCTCACCACAGGTATTGAATCCCGAATTCTAGCGCTATAAGCCTTCAATTTACAGTTAATCCACCAGGGGACACTATGGTTCTTTGTGATTACTAAAACTTGAGTTTAAAACATAAAGGAAATCTAAAAAATAGACACACAATAAAAAATTATAAAGACAGAAGTTTGTTTGTTTCAATTTCGCGCAAAGCTACACGAGGGCTATCTGCGCTAGCCGTCCCTAATTGAGCAGTGAAAGACTAGAGGGAAGGCAGATAGTCATCAATACCAACCACCAACTCTTGGGCTACTCTCTTACCAACGAATAGCGGGGTTGACCATCACATTATAACGTCCCCACGGCTGTAAGGGCGAGCATGTTTAGTGGGACGGGGATTCGAACCCAAGACTCTCAGATTGCGAGTCGAGCGCCCTAACCACCTGGCCATGTCGGGCCAGAAACAGAAGTACAGGTCTGAGACATATTCGAGTCACTCTTATGAAAGTCCTGTATTGTCAGGTTATATGCAATATCAAGAATTCCTGAAACAATTTCTAGCAGTTATTCAAATTACAGTTTTGTCATCCATGTATTTTACTTGTATTATTATGCAATTCTTGTATAATTATAAGTATTTTTGATACTTTTCTTCACGTTGGGCCGATGGTTAAGGTGCTCGCCTCGCAATCTGCGAATCACAGGTTCGAACCCCCTTCACAGAACATACTTACCTTTTCAGCTGTGGGAGCGTTATAATGTATCAGTCAATCCCACTATTCGTTAGTAAAAAGAGTAGCCCAATAGTTGGCGGTGGGTGGTGTTGATTAGTTGCCCTGCTAAATTAGGGACGGATAGCGCAGATATCCCTCGTGTAGCTTTACGCAAAATTCAAGCTATATTTTATCACCTTAAAAATAATTTTAAATTGTAAATATAATCACTGTCGGTTTGTTGTTAAACACAAAGCTACACAATGGGCTATTTGTACTGTGCCCAACATGAGCATCAAAACTCGGTATTTAGCGTTGTAAACCTTCAGACTTACTGCTTTGCCACTGGGGGAGGAAGGAATATTCTAACTTTTGTTTGGGCTTGTTTTTGTTCATTTAAATACCATTAATCACAGCCCTTCCTTTTGATTCAATTTTCCTTAACTATTTAAGTATTACTTTTCTATATATGAGTTATAATACTAGTTCTTCATAGAGACATCAAAATACAACATTTTGAAAGGTCTAGACTCGAGATACAATTTTATGTTTGCTGTTTTACAATTTAAGAATCGAAATAAATAGATGTTTCCTGTCATGTCACATCTTGAGCACCGAGTAGCAACATCAGAATTGTTCTTCCCAATTACTTCAAATAATATATTCTGTTAGTGTAACTGTGACATAAAACTGTTCCAACAAAAATTAAAGGAATCGTCAAACAACGTGTAATCAACCTATATCCATAGTAGACTGTAAGGAGGTTGCTGTCGTGGAACATTCTACTTTACCAATGAATTAACGGACCCAAACACTGTATTCACACTGTGATGAGAGAGAAGACCGTTGCATACAACTTTCCAATCCGTGAGGTTAAGCTTACTGCAAGGGAACTGGGGATAATTGTTAGGAAACTTCGAATAGCACACTATTCAATTTGATAATATCAGAGACGAATTGTGCACATTCTTTGGATAGTTTTCTTTTATCCTCCTTTCATTTGATTATTTGCTCACGAAACCCGTTATCAGGATGTAATTTTATACTTTGTGTCATCGGTCAACAAACGACTGGCTGCTAGGTTTCTTCGGGGAAAGTTCAAGGTTCTTTCCAATGATTTTACTAAATTATAATGTCGAGCCACTAGTGATAATCACTCGTGGACGGTTAGACAACAGTAGAAGGCTAGAGACAGAAAATTTTGATACCAAATGTCTGGCGCTTGAATACGGTCTAATAATAATGTCCGTGGTCCATTTTTCTACGTCACAGGTCGCCGCTGAGACTTGATTAATACCCAGTCGACCGTCGTAATAACATGGAGAAAGGTAGCATTTTCGAGATGCAGAAATACACGCCCTCTCAGGATGTAAAGTGAAATACATACTGAAACTCGTACCCAGTAGTCTTGTCCCCCTTGCAAAGTTGGAAGGAACGCGGATTCGAAGTAGGCTTAACGACGTGTTTCAATCGTTGTGAATTCTACACTTTACTCTAACATCGTAGAATATAATAGAGAAATTGTAGTTGTATGGTGGCAACGCTAAGATATACATTAACCAAAGGCTAGATTGTACTTACTTTATAGATAGAAAGATGATCAAGCATACATTAAACATCATAGAATACATGTATAAATTTGTTTGTTTGTAGGTAAGCGCAAAACTATACAATGGGCTATCTGTGCTGTGCCCACCACGGATAACGAAACCCTTCCATCTAATTCCTGACATTTGTACACTCATACAAGTTATATACTATGCTTTTCTCGTGTACAAGACTTGCTTGGGTACAATTTTTTAGTCCGTTCTGAATTTATTCAACAGAACAAAGAAAACTAAAGTTATTGGCTTTTCGGGTACAGATTTTGGCTCAAACATTTTATCCAAGATCTGCAAAAATAACGGAATGTTAGCTACTAACGCCACCTATCTACTAACACCGCTTTCCTTGGTATATATTACGACATCCATGCATCCGTAAGTATTAATTGTTAGCGTTTACTTTCATTACCTCTAAATCGCTATGTTTAATAGTACACACACACGGTAACAGAACGATTTTTACCCAAACAATACACCGATCTAAACCAATAACGTTATTTAGTCTAAAATATTATGTTCCAAAATGCAGTGACAGACCATTCTACACAAAACAGTCTTCAATATTATTAAAGTTATTTCATCACAAAAATATTACCAACATCATTATTTACAAGAAAGTTTCTGTTCTAAAGTAAAGTAAGTCATCCTCACCATGTTTATCTCAGAGTAAAAATCAGCTAATGACCTAGAAGAAACCCCATGTCATTAGTATACCTACATCAGATACCTATCTGCGTAGATTATCTCGTCTTAAAAGAATGGAGAATCAATTTAAATGTACTCTCTTACTTTTCACTACCAGCATAGCTTTAACTACCAGCATAGCCTTAACTACTAGCATAACCTTACAAGAAACGGAGCCTTCAAACCAAGACATTCGTTAGTACTTAACGTATAATTACTTTCACGATTGGTGAGTGAGTTTTGTATGTACGTAAAATAGAAGTATTTTCTCTATCCATAAAGCTAATAAGTGAGTTTTGTATGTACGTAAAATAGAAGTATTTTCTCTATCCATAAAGCTAATAAGTGAGTTTTGTGTATACGTAAAATAGAAGTATTTTCTCTATCCATAAAGCTAATAAATGGGTTTTGTATGTACGTAAAATAGAAGTATTTTCTCTATCCATAAAGCTAATAAGTGAGTTTTGTATGTACGTAAAACAGGAGTATTTTCTCTATCCATAAAGCTAATAAGTGGGTTTTGTGTATACGTAAAATACGAGTATTTTCTCTATCCATAAAGCTAATAAGTGAGTTTTGTATTTACGTAAAATAGAAGTATTTTCTCTATCCATAAAGTTAACAAGTGAGTTTTGTGTATACGTAAAATAGGAGTATTTTCTCTATCCATAAAGCTAATAAGTGAGTTTTGTATGTACGTAAAATAGGAGTATTTTCTCTATCCATAAAGCTAATAAGTGGGTTTTGTGTATACGTGAAATAGGAGTATTTTCTCTATCCATAAAGCTAACAAGTGAGTTTTGTGTATACGTAGAATAGGAGTATTTTCTCTATCCATAAAGCTAATAAGTGAATTTTGTATATACGTAAAATAGGAGTATTTTCTCTACCCATAAAGCTAATAAGTGAGTTTATGTATACGCCTTAGATTCTTATACTGACTAACATCACATACACTGGCTTCTTAATCAGAGAATACCTCCCAGTGATTCAGCGGTAAGTCTGAGGGTTTATAACACTAAAAATCTGGTTTCGATACCTGCGGTGGACAGAGCACAGATAGCCTGTCGTGTAGCTATGTGCTTATCAACAAACAAACAAATAATGACATGGTATGTAATTATACTGTAAAAATGCATTTATTTTCTAGTAAAAGTAAATAAATACATATTAATTTCTTTATTTGTTTGAAAAACTAAATGTGTACAAGAAAATTTGTTTGTTTGTTTTGCTGGAATTTAAGCACAAAGCCAAACAATGGGCTATCTGTGCTCTGCCCATTAAGGGAATCGAAATCCGGTTTCTAGCGTTGTAAATTCGCAGACATACCGCTGTGCCATTGGGGAAGGGGGGGGGGGTATATGTACAAGGAGAAAGCGTAAAATTCTCAAGTTACATTCAAGGTATGAAACAGATCTGAGCATACTTAAGCGTAAAAGAGCATTTGCTCACACTATTCACAAGTGATGCATAAAATATAGTTTCATCACTTTCATGTAGGGCTAGGAGTTATTCTGCCTTGGCCTTTCAATGGAACGGCATTTCGGATCTTGGGAACATAAAGTTCATCTATGAGAGGGAATTATTTACTCAACGAATGAAAAACCATCATTCCAAAGTACAATGAAAGACACTTATACACAAGTGGTCTTCAATATTACTGTTATTCCACCATTCTCGCCACAAAAATTATTACCAATAGGGCTATTTAAAACAAAGTGCCTGTTAAAAAATAAAACACCACAGGTATCTAAACCAGATTTTTAGCGTCGTAAGCCTGAAGACTTGCCATTGAGGATGGGGACAATCATAGGCCTGACAACAAAATTTATGACCAAAAGTCAATATTCAAGGATCAAAGCAAGAGTAGGCCTACCTCAACAATGTCTAAGTTGCCGAAACTGTTAACTAAGCAAGACTGTCACTATGGTGTTTCTACAGCAAACAAGTCACTGACCGATCGTTAAAAATACATCAAAACTTACACATCATCGGATAGTTAAATATTGATTATTCCTACTATCCTCGCTTACAGTCATCACATCCTTTCTTATTACACAATTATAAATAAAGTTTGATGTTTTATTTTTAACATAAATTAATCCTCACTTAAGAAGGGGAGTTGAGAGCACAATTTATTAACAGAAAGAACTAAACTTTAGCGCCGTTTCGAAGCGGAAATGCTATACAAGCAGTACGCATTTTCTACTCAAACATATGTACATTTTAAGTATTTCTGAAATTATTTGTAACTTGTCTGTTTCGATTACTTTACAATTTTTTTCCCCATTTGAATATGAATTTTCGCCTTATATTTTCTTACTATTGTTACGTTGAGTAATAATCACAGGTTGGTTGTTGTTAAGCGCAAAGCTACACAATAGGCTATTCGTGCTCTGTCCACCACGGGTATCAAAGCATGATTTTTACCATCTAAGTCTGCAGTGCAGACTTGTCACTGAGCCTCTGAGGGATGGGGGTGGGCCGATAATCACAGGCGTAACAAGATTTTTTTTTAATTTCATTAAATAGAAATAAGAATATTATTATTAGAAGGAAATTTTAGGGGTTATCCCAATTGGTTTTCAAGGGGCACACTCCTCGGTGGGGGCGAATCCCAATAAAAAAAAACAACAACGCTTTTTAAGTTTCACAAGAGAAAAATAATGCATCTCTTGACACATAAAATTTTGTGTTATAATATAAACTGTACCAAACATCCCTAACAGGCTTTATTGGGATGCAACGGAGTCCATAAATCCTCTTAGTCCATCATTATTTAAGTCCATTTTTAGAAGAACACATTATAAGTCCACAAACTTAATAAGTTTAACTGAAAGATGTCGCCTCTCTTTACAGTTTTCTCTACAAGTCACTGAAGAAATGTACTATAGTTCAAAATTGCTCTTGTTCTCTTTGTTTCCCCTATTTTTTTTGGGGGGGGGGAGTACACAGAAACTCTCGCCTCCTATCTTCAATTTTAGAGGATTAGTGTCTGCCGCTGAATCTCCTCTTCCTGTGCCTATGAGAATAATATTATAAATATAAATATATAAACTGGTGATTCTTCATTGAGGAGGGGGGGGGTCGTTGAGTTAATAATTCTCTTGTGTATAAAATCCTTCATAAGCCAGTAATACTTAAGTTGGTTTAATATTATTTCGAGTAAAAGCAAGGTTAATAAATATCAGTAAAGATCAATAGTTTACCTCAGAAACAAATCGAATCTTTGTACGTCACTGTACTTTATATTCATTTAATTTCTTGCCTAAATTAAGTTGTGAACGAATTCAAAATGGTAAATGCCTTCCTGTATTTACCAGAATCAAATGTAAAACAATATCGTGCACAGTAATCACACTTGGATCGTGCATTTGACATTTTCTGCCCTCCTCAAACTGAACGACTCACATAAATATGTTTCGTAAATAAAACGCCCCTTACCTCCAGGTAAATAAAGATGAAAAACCCAAGCGTCAAACGTAACGAAACGTCGGAATATAAATCGAATTAATAGTTTATTTATCTGGAGATAAGTGTCGTTTTATTAACAAAATATCTGAGGTACTCCAGTGTATGGAACGTACTCTGAAAAGAGAAGATAATATACATTTCCTTAAAATGAGAACTTCATAATTGTTTTGATCAGTTATTACTCGTAAATTCACTATGAAGAATGACAATTATCAACACAGGTAGAAAATTACGGATATTCTTCACTTGTACCTTCTAGTGAGTTTAGGTTTAGCATCAGAAAGTACTTGTGACTGATACCAACTCATTATTTACGTAATAGTAATGAACGGAAGAGTTAGATCTGAAAACTATAACGCTAATTTAAGTAAATACTGTAAGCTGATTGACTTCATAACAAGCAAGGCTTAGATATGTGCATGGTTTACAGTGTGTCCTGAAGTTATATTTCACATTAAAGAGTAATGAATGGTATGATACTCTAGAGCAGCGTTCTTCAACCATTTCGACACCAGGGACCGGTACGCTGCCTCCCCACACTGCCGCGGACCACTAAAATATAAGAACAACGAAAAACTACAACGATTTACTTATGAATATCCTGTCAATTTTTGTATCTTTGCTTAATTTCGCGAAATCTCGCGGACTGGCAAGATGGTTGTGACGGACCTGTGCCAGTCTACGGACGGTGGTTGAGAAACACTATCCTATAGATACTGTTCTTGATGTGTAATGTAACAAAGTTTTCATTATTGGGAAAATGCTGCATCTCCCCTCTTTTAAGTGTTTGTTAACATGAGATTGAGCAAATTTCTAGACGAAATTGGTATCATAAAAACGGTAGCATATACATATACAGAGATAATTTTCCTAAACCGAAAACACAGTAGCACAATACGAACTGTAACACACTAATGGTATTATTCACGTGACCACCTTCTCGCCCTAAGCATTTGCTCTGGTGAACTCTTTATTTAGTTTCTTTCCTTTAAAGGTAAGAACATGTATTAAAATATCCACAAGACAAATATTACAGAATTACTTGCAGAGCTTCTGTATCAAAACCTGGATTATTCTTTAAAATACATATCTTCTATCTCATATGTATATATATTACAATCCTGTAAAGATTCTTGGTTTATATTTAGAACTATCTACTTGTAACATCTTTAAAATACTTGACGTAAAATTTCAATAGTGTCTACTTGTAACATCTTTAAAATATTTGACGTAAAATTTCAATAGTGTCTACTTGTAACATCTTTAAAATTTCGACGTAAAATTTCAATAGTGTCTACTTGTAACATCTTTAAAATTTCGACGTAAAATTTCAATAGTGTCTACTTGTAACATCTTTAAAAGACTTGACGTAAAATTTCAATATTAAATTCATTTGAAGCATGGATGCGTTCAGGGAATCGTTATCAGTGAAAACCAGTGGGAAATACATTTATCTATGTATATCTATATATTTAGTCTGAAAATACGACGTAAGACCCATTCACATTTTCAATAATACACGTAAAGCGGACCAATTTAAGTTTAATCTCAGAGTGAGCCGAAATCTAATGAGTTTTGTCTTGGTAAGAAGAGTTTTTTATCCATCAGAATTGTAAGCTTTTAACCACATTCAGTGGAATCACTCGTCATACATCAAGTAGCTGAAGCAAAAATTAAACTTAAGTCGGTCTTCTTTCCCACGATCACATCCGGGTTAATTTAAGTTTTTCATCTCTTCGTTTCACTACCTTCAATGATATCTAAATGAATTTTCTGTTGTTCAACGCCTTTTTTTTATAATTCTTTTCTTACTTTAATAACATTAATCATTGATAACTAAACTGATACACTGTTGTATTCGAATAATAATGATCAGTATAATTCGTTTTCACTCATAATCCATTTTTATTTTAGTTCAAATGTAGGTGAAATCCTTTTTTTTTTCAGTCAGCGTAATTAGTTACGGCACAACTTGTAGTACAATATTCTTCTGAGACACAAACATTTATTACACTCTCTTTCTGAATCCAAGCAAATCCTTTATATTCTAAAACATTGTAAAAAACATTCGACATTATTTCAGGTACCTATTTTATTTCAGTAATTAACGTTTTAGTAACTGAGCGAAGTATTTCCCACTGGAAAACTCTCTATATATATTTTTTATATATATTTAATAAAACAACAGAAAAATACAGCCTGGAACTATTATGTTAATAAAGATGAATGAAAGACTGCAGCCTTTAGCATTTCGACTTAGAATAAATTCATGATTTCTGAAAATGCACAGGAAAAATTTTTTGATATTAAACAATAAAAGAAAAGAAAAACAGTTTGTTTGTTTGAAGTTAAGCATAAAGCTACACAGTGGGCTATCTGTGCTCTGTCCACCAGGGGTATCGAAACATAGTTTCTAGCGTTGTAAGTTCGCAGACATACCGCTGTGCCACAGGGGGGGGGACGTTGTTGTTTCTTATTAAGCAAAAAAGCTACACAAAGGGCTATCTGTGCTCTACCCACCACGGGTATCGAAATCCGGTTTCTAGCGGTATAAGTCTGCAGACATACCACTGTGCCACTGGGAGGCCAAGAAAAACAGAAGGTTACGTCGGAAATCACGACTAGCTGTACAAATATATATATATATATGTTTAATATTTTATGCACTATTGTAAATAATTGCTTTAATCCTTTGAAATGTTTCATGTCTCACTTATTTCAGACTTAATATACAGGTTTATATAATTTGTTTGTTCCTTCTGTATAGTATCGTGTCTGCAAATTTAATTTAAGATGTCATTTAAGGTTATTCTTAGATTTATTCAGACAAAAAATATGTGCTTGCAGACCGTTCATATTAACTGACGTAAACCTTTTACATACATTTAGTTTGTTCTGTTTGTAGTTAAGCACAAAACTACCTAATGGACTATCTGTTCTGTGCCCACCATGGATATCAAATCTCCGTTTTTAGCGTCATAAGCTCGCAGCTGAGCCACAGAGGTGATACATATATCTTGTAAAATTAATGAAATAAGTTTGAACGCCCAGTATCATGCTAAAAAACATCAATATTTTAATCAAATAAGTCGTGTAAGCATTTCGCATCAAAAGGAAAACTGTGAGCTTATAGATTGGCTCTAAGTAGTTAAATACTAAATTAATGGGGTAGCAATGTGAATTAGGTGAATAATAGAAAGTACGGTTCTCAGCTGGCTATGGTATGGGTTTTGGTACTTAATATGACTTACATGTTTTCATTTTGCAATAATTTAAAAGCTTTATGCTAATAATGATACGATGTACTAAGTTGAATGTTTTTTTTTTTAACCACAACATTTCAGACGTATATTTTTCAGTGTTTGGTAAACTGTTGCCCAACAATTTTATTATCAACATCAAAATATATTTATGACGATATAACAATTTCCTATATATATTTGAAATAAACGTTTCCATCAGATCATTGATGCGTCTGACGAGATTGTATATTTTCAATCTGGTTTAGAATTTCGAGCAAGACTATCACATGAACAGCGTGACTCACTCCCAACAAAGTAAAAATTATTAGATGAACGAGACCAGGCACGTGAAGAAACCTTACTTAATACATGTACCACTACAATTAAGGATAAAAATACCCATTGTTAGATTCGCTCCTTTGCATATTCAAGAAAACTTTACATAGAATTACTAAATACTCACTTATTTCTTCCATCAACTCGGAAAAACCTCGTTTCGTTTATTGCTGTTGCTAGTTATTATATATTTTTAATTAACATATTTTTTACAGTTTCATAGACTAAATTATCTGTTTGCATTAAATTTAAACAAGAAATATTAAAAATCAACATTAACGCAACAAAATGACATTAAAAAGCAATGTATTTTTATCGAGTAAAATGTGTAGAATAAGAAAATGTAACTTTCACTTTGCCCATCAGAATATAAGATAACGTAACTTTCACTTAGCCTATCAGAATATAAGAAAACGTAGCTTTCACTTTGCCCATCAGAATACAAGAAAACGTAACTTTCACTTAGCCCATCAGAATACAAGAAAACGTAACTTTCACTTAGCCCATCAGAATATAAGAAAACGTAGCTTTCACTTTGCCCATCAGAATACAAGAAAACGTAACTTTCACTTTGCCCATCAGAATACAAGAAACGTAACTTTCACTTTGCCCATCAGAATATAAGAAAACGTAACTTTCACTTTGTCCATCAGAATATAAGATCACGTAGCTTTCACTTAGCCCATCAGAATATAAGAAAACGTAGCTTTCACTTAGCCCATCAGAATATAAGATAACG
>NW_013666753.1:33062-40094 GCF_000517525.1 Limulus polyphemus
AAGGTAACTTTCACTTTGCCCATCAGAATACAAGAAAACGTAACTTTCACTTTGCCCATCAGAATACAAGAAAACGTAACTTTCACTTTGCCCATCAGAATATAAGGAAACGTAACTTTCACTTTGCCCATCAGAATATAAGATAAGGTAACTTTCACTTTGCCCATCAGAATATAAGAAAACGTAACTTTCACTTAGCCCATCAGAATATAAGATAACGTAACTTTCACTTAGCCCATCAGAATATAAGATAAGGTAACTTTCACTTTGTCCATCAGAATATAAGAAAACGTAACTTTCACTTAGCCCATCAGAATATAAGATAAGGTAACTTTCACTTTGCCCATCAGAATATAAGAAAACGTAACTTTCACTTTGCCCATCAGAATATAAGAAAACGTAGCTTTCACTTTGCCCATCAGAATACAAGAAAACGTAACTTTCACTTTGTCCATCAGAATACAAGAAAACGTAACTTTCACTTAGCCCATCAGAATATAAGAAAACGTAACTTTCACTTTGCCATCAGAATATAAGATAACGTAACTTTCACTTAGCCCATCAGAATATAAGATAACGTAACTTTCACTTAGCCCATCAGAATATAAGATAACGTAGCTTTCACTTGCCCATCATAATCAAGTGAACTAACTCGTCTAATGAGATTTTGTTTCTTATTAATCACAAAGTTCCACAATGGGCTGTGATCTGCCCATCGCGAGCATCGAAACCCGATTTTTAGCGTTATAAGCTTTCAAATTACTGGGAAGCTGTAGTGGGAGAGCAAATAACCCATTCAAAACGACCAGAAGAAAGACAAATAATAAAGCTATCTGCAAAGTTCTTAGTGCACTTCATATTAAAATAATCAAAATACAATTCTAGTAAGAGTCACTAACTGTAAATTTTGAACGTATTTAATTATTTAATGCTTTTCACACACTTGTTTTTCTTTATTACCCATAGTGAGTATTACCCATGGGGGGGGGGGGGCTGGTTTGTTAGATACTTCGCGCAAAGCTGCTCGAGGGCTTTCTGCGCTAGTCGTTCCTAATTTTGAAGTGATAGACTAGAAGGAAGGCAGTTAGTCAACACCACCCACCGCCAACAGTTGGCTACTCTTTTACCTACGAATAGTGAGATTGACCGCTTCATATAACGCCCCCACGGCTGAAAGGGGCGAGCATGTTCGGTGACGGGAATTCGAACCCGCGAACTTCAGAGTGTGAGTCGAGCGCCTTAACCACTAGGACATGCCAGGCCCACATTTACGATAATTAAATAAATTCCAAAAATATAAAGTATATTTCTATTTATATGTTTGGTTACGACGTTTCGAACAATGGGCAAGTTTGTGTTGTTGTTGTTTTTTTATTTTTACCGACGCGTGGTTACTTTTATTCTTACTTTAAAACCATTTTATGAAAACAATGGTCGAACGACTTAATAGATTAATATACCACTTCAAAAATCTAAGTACACGTAATCCTATTAGGTATGTGTTTATAATGGCCCTCAGTACGGTCAACAATCATAAGAAATATTCCCTTAATATTATACTTTATATTACGAAATACAAACTAACTCTTTATATTGACTTAAGCTATTTTGATTATTTCTCTACTAGGAACTTCGCTGAGTGAGGCAAATAGTTGTGGGGCCTAGCAAGAAAATTACGTAAACATCTCGTGAGATTGTGAGAAGCAGAAACTAAGTTTCTAGTAGTAGTTTCTACTTGGACGACAAAAACCGTTTGGCGACTACCCAGTAAAATCTTCGGATTAATCTGCTTGTGTGAGGCTTGGATTTAGTAAAAATAAAATAAAAAACACGAACTGTATAAGCTAAAAGCAAAAGAAAGCTAACCGAGGAAAATGTAAGAAAATTTGAACAATTTTAATTATGTATAATTCATTAGTGTTCAACAAAAATAAGAGTAATTAAAGACGGAAACTCCTCCACCCTAATGTTCCAGTAATTCTTTGGCAAATCAACACCAGGGTTTAGAATTTGATTGTTTGTTTGTTTGAAGTTAAGCACAATGCTACATAACGGGTTATCTGTGCACTGCCCACCACGAGTATCGAAACCCGGTTTCTAGCGTTGTAAGTCCGCAGATATGCCGCTGTGCCACTGGGGGGCTTGTTTGAAGTTAAGCAAAGCTACACAATGGGTTATCTATGCTCTGCTCACCAGGGTTTTGAAACCCGGTTTCTAGCGTTGTAAGTCCGCAGATATGCCGCTGTGCCACTGGGGGGCTTGTTTGAAGTTAAGCACAAAGCTAGCTACACAATGGGTTATCTGTGTTCTGCTCACCAGGGTTTTGAAACCCGGTTTCTAGCGTTGTAAGTCCGCAAACATACCGGTGTGCCACTGGGGGCAGGGTTTAGAAAACCCAGCAGCAGTTGTGTGAATTTACAAGTCAACAATATAAATCAAAGAAACAAGTAACAAAAATATATATTTTATTTTATTTTTTTCTTACAGAGGGTATCACTTGGGCACCAAAGTACGTCAGCTGGCTACATAACAGATATTTACACTCTTTCTTGGGCGTGAAAAAATAAGATGAAGCTAGACATAGTGCGTCATATTCTACATGGTTCGGTATATTTTGAATTTCGCTCAAAGCTACACGAGGGCTATCTGCACTAACCGTCCCTAATTTAGCAGTGAAAGACTAGAGAGAAGGCAGCTAGTAATCAACACCCACCGCCAACTCTTGGGCTACTCTTTTACCAACGAATAGTGGAATTGACCGTAACATTATAATGCCCCCACGGTTGAAAGGGCAAGCATGTTTGGTAGATCGGAGATTCGAAACCTCGACCCGCAGATTGCAAGTTGAGGGCCTTAATCACCTGGCCATGCCAGGCCCATTCTATATGGTAGTGACTTTAATCTGTGTACAATCAACAAAGCTGCGTTAAGGCACTAGTGAGCCCTGTGCGAAGTATAAACTACTGTCCCCTCCTGGCTTACCCTTGCTTTTAAGAAAATACCATGCAATTCGATAAACTCAATATATTAGTGATAAAAAAATTAACGAAATAAAAAAGAAAAATACACATTTCTTAAAAAAACTGGTTTACTATTATTAGTAGTATAATTTTATTGTACACTTTGTATTTGATTATTTATTATTATACTCGCAACGCGCAGTGGACCTTGAGCAACTGCCCCTTTTGCCCATTGGATAAAACGGTCCTTACAATCAATGAATAAATATATGGATTTTCAAATTGACTACTAGGTGTTTGATCGTCTGAAACGAGAAACGTTAACAGTAATTCAACATAACATGAAGTGTGTAAAGAAACACAAATGGTGCAGTTGGATATCTGGTTCGACTTACGGCTGTTGTAATTTTAAAGAAGATCTGAGGGGCAGAGTTTTATTATATTCATTACTAGCTGGAGTACCCGTCCTCTGGACAGAAGTTATGTAAATTCATGATTAATGAAAGGGTATCTTAGGACATGAAAAGTTACTTCCCTTATATGTGATTGTAAAAAACGCAAAAACGCTCATAAAAACTGTAAAACACATAATGTGAAACCGCCACTTTGCATGTATCTCCACGTGAATCTAAAAAAACCTTCATGTCAAATCTGGTAAAGATCTATCCACAAGGGGCGAAGTAGTGGTAAAAAACGTCCATTAAACTGCAAAACGCAAAATGCAAAACTGAAAATGTGCATGTATCTCCGCATGAACCTAATGAACCTCCATACCAAATTTGGTGAAGATCCGAACGGACCCTGCGAAGTAGTTACATTGACAAATAACAAACAACAGGCAGCACTATTATATTTATATAGTTTATGTACAGAATTATTTAATTCATACTACTAATCCTACCAAGAACGTTTCCCCTGGCGATAGAGAATAATTATTTTCTAGAGCCGTCTTTAATTTACACTTTGGCACCTTCAAGTTTCGAATATCCCATAAAGTCTGATTTTATTTGTCCATATAATGTATAACTTACACCTGTTTATCGTTTCCAGGTTTCCAGATAGTAACTTGTTAGATGTACATCCGTATAAAAGTTAATAAATATTTTCTTCTTTCCAGATGACTAAACATTGAAGTGTATAATAATTTGTTAACTACACTACATCTGCCATATCCAGTGCCCGGGAGGTCTTTCCCCAGTGCCAAGGTTCTTCAGGCCCGTCGGTATACGACAGACACAGTAGTAGCTGAGTCGCTGTTTATATAAATAAATGGCTACCCAACCACTCTTACGGTTTGAACTGAATTAAATTGATTAAATAAATATAAGTGTAGTTTTTCATCAATATTTATTTGTGTCAAAACACATCTGAATTATCTTAAGGATGTTTTGACACTATATTATTTATTTATTTATTTTTCTTAAATTAACCTAATCGTTATTGAGAAGAACTGATGAACCAGTAAGCTAGTTTTCTTGGTCCCAGTTTTCTGTGATTGTTGTTAAGCGCAAAACTACACAACAGACTACACTTTTTCTGCGCTAATCACGGGTATCGAAACCTGGTTTTTAGCGTTATAAGCCTTCAGACTTAGCACTTAGTCAGTGGGGAGCCAAAGCGACCACGGCGTCAACGGATGAAAACTACATTAGTGTCGTGCTGACTCTTGATAGAATGTTGCAGTTGTACACCGTTAAGAAAACATCTGGTTGTCAGTTTGGTTAAGGATTTGATTGAAACTATTGCCAGCTGTGCTGAAGAACTAAGGCAAAAGTAAGCCTTCTATATCTACCTTAGCTAAGAAATCTATTAATCACACAACATTACATTTAAATATTTGGTGAATTACATTCAGAATCACACGTGAATGTTTTTTTAACGGATTAATCCTTAAGAAGAATTTGCTTATATTTGCTAGATGGTTTTTCATACCCAAAAATATTGTTGCAATAAGGAAAAAATCTTTAAACCAAATCCAAAATATAGTTTTTACTACGGTTGAAGTTTTACATATCTCTCAAACAAAATAGTATTCTACAAAATTACCTTATCAGTTGAAATAAGTTGCTTAGATAGTCATGTACAGTTAAATGTAAATCCTATCTTTTGGCTGCAGATACTTTTACACTACATCATCTCCAAACTGTAACAAGCGGGGTAAACTTCGATACGCTATCTACGATCAGTATCGTCTCCAAACTGTAACAAGCGGGGTAAACTTCGATACGCTATTTACGATCAGTAACGTCTCCAAACTGTAACAAGCGGGATGAACTTCGATACGCTATTCACGATCAGTAACGTCTCCAAACTGTAACAAGCGGGATGAACTTCGATACGCTATCTACGATCAGTATCGTCTCCAAACTGTAACAAGCGGGATGAACTTCGATACGCTATCTACGATCAGTATCGTCTCCAAACTGTAACAAGCGGGATGAACTTCGATACGCTATCTACGATCAGTATCGTCTCCAAACTGTAACAAGCGGGGTAAACTTCGATACGCTATCTACGATCAGTATCGTCTCCAAACTGTAACAAGCGGGATGAACTTCGATACGCTATCTATGATCAGTATCGTCTCCAAACTGTAACAAGCGGGATGAACTTCGATGCGCTATCTACGATCAGTATCGTTTCCAAACTGACACGAGGTGATGAACCTCGGTGCACTATCCCAAATACGCATTGTCTCCAAACTACCACAATAAGCATAATCTCGTTGCAATATCTGAAATAAGCATGCTTATTTTAGAACTGCCTATTTTACACTATTGTGCATGTCTTGTTTAATAAATACCTTATTTGTCCGGTACCATAGGTTGCTCGAATACTTAAAACAATTAGAGAGAACTTCTGGTGCAACCGATTTCTCACGTGTTACTAGATAAAAAGAATTATGTAAAATGCTTAACACTGTAGCTAAAACCCACAGTTATATAACTTAAAGAGAACCTAGAGAAATGTGGATACTAGAAATATAAATGGGCTTTGTCCTACAAATTGCTCTCTGTCATGTGATGCTAGAGCTGATATAAACATATATGCCCACACTCGACTTTTACGACATGAACTGAAGATGAAAGTTATTGTTTGGTGAGATGAGACGTTTTATGTCCTGAAATATGAAATAAATTAACGCAGCCTAGTGAATAAGCATTCGCCAAGAAACAACCCTTTACTTGTAGGATTCTTTATGACGTAAATATATCATAGCATAAAACTGCTTCTGATGTGGATACAATAAGTCGTGAAGACAATCTGATACCCAAAAAAACGTGCTCCACTAAACAAAGAGTAGCATATCTCCACCCTTCTTCTGCATAGAGTAGTTTAGTGCACACATAACTTATATTGTAATCCAATATAAAAGAGCGTCTTTATATGTTCGAAGCTTCTTAGTAAGACTTGAGTAATACATAACTGCCCAAATTTATTGCACCATAAAGTATAGTCCTTTTAGCTTGAGCAGACAAACGCATATGATAAGTTCAAATTGCATTCAAATATACATGATTCTTTTTTGCTTTTCATATTTTATTCTTTTATTTTTTCCTCATCAAATACTAGGAAATCCATTACATTTGTAATGTGCGAGGAAAGAAGCCTATAGAAAGAGATTAAAATACAAGTAGCCATCTTGTAGTTGATCATTTGTTGCATGCGTTACAACAAGTACCAAAAAAGGCCTGTAACAAGAGAATAAAATACAAGTAGCCATCTTATAATTGATCATTTGTTGCATGCGTTACAACAAGTACCAAAAAAGGCCTGTAACAAGAGAATAAAATACAAGTAGCCATCTTGTAGTTGATCATTGGTTGCATGCGTTACAACAAGTACCAAAAAAGGCCTGTAACAAGAGATTAAAATACAAGTAGCCATCTTCTAGTTGATCGTTTGTTGCATGCGCTACAACAAGTTTCAAAAAAGGCCTGTAACAAGAGATTAAAATACAAGTAGCCATCTTCTAGTTGATCGTTTGTTGCATGCGTTACAACAAGTACCAAAAAAGGCCTGTAACAAGAGAATAAAATACAAGTAGCCATCTTGTAGTTGATCATTTGTT
>NW_013666753.1:40862-55116 GCF_000517525.1 Limulus polyphemus
AGATTGAAGTTAATCACTGATTAAATGTATCAGAAAAGGAAAGTTGTAGTTACAAGTTTTAAATATTTTCTATTCAAAGCCATATTTAAAAATAATATCAGGACATGGTATATATATCTTATATACATTTCACAGGTTCAAATGGAAGAGTTCAAGTTAGATGGTTCTTCTGTAAGCTCAAGTGCAAGAGAATTGTTTCAAGTCAAACAATCTCTTTTTTTTTAACTTTTTTTTATTTTTTATTAACAGTCTTGAGGTAACAGTATTAACCATGAAAATCTATGTGAAATTGAACTAGAATCTAAAGATTGAAAGTTGTTCATCTGGGTTTTCATTAACCATAAAAATCTATGTGAAATTGAACTGGAATCTAAAGATTGAAAGTTATTCATCTGGGTTTTATCAATAAGTTTATACCGTAAAATCAAATTATTAGTTAATTCGTTTTTCATAATAATGTGCATTAAACTTTAGGTGTAAGTCTATGAAAGCTCACTTAAAACGATGTTTCAAATATTATTACACATAATTACACATAAAAAAGTATGAAACAGTAGTTGGATCTTCAATGTTTATAGGATCAGAAATTTAATGCTTTACTCTAACGCAGCAATTCCTGACTTCGTTTTAATTTTCACCCACGTTCTTTAGAAAGTGATAGTTCTAAGCTACGCCATAGTTATGAAGGTATTGCCATCTATTGACCAAAACATGATTAAATTTATTTTCGTAAAATTTAAATATTTCAGAACGAACACTATGAATCTGAAGTTTCTTTTTATATATTTTCAGTAATTGTTATTTTATTGTCGCTTTCTTTTTAGATATAAAGTACCTAATTTTCAGTAAAAGCAGGTATTATATTCACTATTGTCTTATCTCTTGGATACTTTGTTATTTTATTCAATCACGTAAGGCAGGATCAACTATTTGCTGGCCGTAAACTGTAATTTTAAATATTTCGCCACTTATGGTGGTCCCATCTTCAATAAATATTGTTTCTCCTACCCTTACTCGATTAATAATAAGCTCCAATATTTTTTGTTTTTTTATTAAACAAATATTATAAATAAATGTTAAGACAGTTAGAGTATTTTTCTTCTGTCAACTACAATTTATGCTATGTGATTAGCTTTAACTAAACGATAAGAAATATTCTTATGGAAATTATTTACTTCTTGGATTTTCACTAAGCAAACTAAACTTCTGGAAACTAGCAAAATATATAAAAAAAATCTTATAGTTTATCAGAACGAAATTGTTTGTTGTTAAGCACAAATCTACACAATGGGCTATCTATGATGTGCCCACCACGGATATCGAAACTTGTTTTTTTTAGGATTATAAGGCTTCAGACTTACTGCTATGCCACTGGGAACGAAAGAAACATTCAAGTTAGATTACAACGAAAAAATTGGCAATTTTAAACTTTTCCCCAGCAATCAATTTATTGTCTTAACATTTTCTCTCTCTTCCAGTAAAATCCCCCGGTGGGACAGCGGTTAGTCTACAGACTTACAACGCTAAAATCCGGGCTTCGATTCCCAGCGGTGGACACAATAATAGCCCAATGTGGCTCTGCTCTAAAATAAACACACTTCCAGTAAGAAATGTTGCGACTCCTAGAATTCTTACCAATACAGTGCTAGGACACACCACAATCAGTTTACAGGGAGGTTAATTCTATGTCTTTGAGTTTGGTTTGTTTCGAATTTCGCGCAAAGGTACACGTGGGCTATCTGCACTAGCCGTCCCTAATTTAGCAGTGAAAGACTAGAGGGAAGGCAGCTAGTCATCACCACCCACCGCCACCTCTTGGGCTACTCTTTTACCAACGAATAGTGGGATTGACCGTTAACTATATAACACCCCTCAGATTGCGAGTCAAGCGCCCTAACCACCAGACCATATGTTTGAGAAGTATTAATACTGTGATAACAAAAATAATCAGTAAGTATTATTAAAGTGAGCAAGCATCATCTTCAAAATATTTTTAAGATTATATTACATACGAAATGAGGCTGATCTTTACTTTCGAATTCGAAATTCGTTTCGTGATAAACTGTTTTCAAATCAATACTTAAAATCTAAAACTTTTGAACGTGTTTTATTGCCAAAGTTTGATCTGATAAGAAATCAATTTCTTTCAAATATCTAATTTAATTATAACAAAGAAATATAAACAAATTATTTACTGAAGAAAGTATTATAAAAAATGTGCACTTGTTTAGCTATGGAAGATATATAAGCTGTTAATGTAAATCATTTATATTTTTATAGATGTTTAATGTGGGTGGTGCCGAAAGTAGCGTACATTAATTTACTGTCTTTGTTTTTCTTCTAAAACGAACCCCAGTGGCACAGCGGTATGTCAGTGGACTTACAACGCTAGAATCTGGGTTTCGATACCCGTGGTGGGCAGAGCACAGATAGCCCATTGTGTAGCTATGTGTTTAATTACAAACAACAACTTATAAAACGTTTTAAATGTATTTTTCTCCCAGAACATTCTGTGACAATCCAGAAATTTACCATGTAATAACTCCGAGAAAATAATGTGAAAATTGGAATGTGTGTAAATGTATATATATATATATACATATATAATATTTAGAAATACAATAAAATAATTTCTCTCTGATTAAAAGTTCAGACTTACAAATATTTTCCGACGTTTTCCGTTTTACTCACTTTCATTGATGGCTGGATTTTGGTCCTGCAGAAGCAGGGATAGGGTTTGGTGGCAGTGAGGGTTTCTCAATGAAATAAAAAAAAAACATTTGTTGTTGTTCTTAATGGAATTTTGTGCAAAACTACTCGCCACCCAGTGGCTCAGCAGTAAGTCTGAGGGCTCACGCCGCTAAAAACCGAGTTTCGATACTCATGGTGAGCACATCACAGATAGTCCATTGTGTAGCTTTGCGCTTAACAACAAATAAACAAAAGCGAAACTACTCGATGGCTATCTGTGCTATCCGTCCCTAATTTAGAAGTGATAGACTAGAGTAAAAACAGCTAGTTAATACCACTCATCACCAGCTCTTGGGCTACTCTAATCAAACAGTGCATTGACCATCAGATTACAACGTCCCCACGGCTGAAAGAGCGATAATGTTCGATGATGAGGTTCAAACCCGATACCCACAGATTGCGAGTCGAACACCCAAACCACCAGGCTATGCCAGGCCGTGTAAGAAATAGTAATCCTTGGCAGTTCATGATAGTGACTTGGAAAACGATGATAGGGTATTATAATGCTAAAATCGACGCAGATTGCCTATTTTTTAGCTTTGAACTTAACAACAAACAACACCTAAAACCGTTTAGATAATGAGATTAAGTTTGGTTTAAATCTCGCGCGAAGCTACACGAGAGCTATCTGCGCTAGCCGTCCCTATTTTAACAGTGAACAGTCAACACCACCCACCGTCAACTCTTGAGCTACTCTTTTATCAAAGAATAGTGGAATTGACCATCACATTATAACACCCCCACGGCTGAAAAGGCAAGCAATGTTCGATGACGGGGATTCGAACCTGCGACCTTCAGATTACGAGTCAAACGCCCTAACCACCATGAGATTAAGAGTTTCAGTGATAATTCCATATGTCATGAAGTGTCTACCAACATAACTACAGTATTCAACGTTTAAAAAAACTGGCCTAGGACAATTTTATTACCCCTTCTAACCTTTAATTTTGATAATTTAGAGCAATCCAAGCTTAGATGTTTAAGGAATAAAAAATCCTTTTCGGGATGCACGTAGGATAAGTGAGGATGTCGCTCTAGTCTACTTTGCCAAAAATTTATTATGGCATTTCTAGCATGCAAGCAGCAATGGACATTCTACAGACAGCTAAGAAGAACGTTATACCACTGTTAGGCCTACATTAACTGGTAATTGTAAATCGATAGTAAAGAATATAAAAAGAAAGAAAAGTAAAGACCTACCAGCCGCGAGTTAATTTGTGTTATCCATAAAGTGTTTATTTTTAATTGTACACATGGTAGATGGAGTGGTGGATCTGTCTGGACGTTTTGTAAGTGAAGATAAAATTTATAATTTCAGGTTTCAGAATTAAAAACTATTTCATTACTATGGATGAAGGAGCAAAAAAAGGGGGAGGGCATTGTCATGTTATATCATGATCCTTCAGCTGGGACTCTATTATTGAGCACTACACCTGTTTGAGTCATAGAGTTAATGAACAAAGTCAGAATTACGAGTCAACAGAAAGAATGCTGCTATTCGGCATTATCTTCCGAGACTCAAGATAACACCGACAACAGCAATTAAAGTCCTAGCAAAGAGCATAACTTGTGCTGGTAGATTCATATACGCTAGCCCAGAAGGTATGGTTATGGCTACAGTTATTCTCAGTTCACGTATGATTTGTTTGTAATTAAGCACAAAGCTACACAATGGGATATCTGTGCTCTGCCCACCACGGGTATATATATATGAATATGAAGACGATGCAGAGAACGTCGAAACATTGTACATGTAGAGTGTATTTGTAAAGTGGAAGCCGTTGACAGTTTCAATAAAGTTTTTAAAATTGTGTAAATATGAAACGTTGGTTTTAATTATTTTTTGAGTTTTAATATAAAGAAGTCGAGATCAAGACTGTTAATCGCTGCTCAACACTATAGCAACAGGGCAAACAAACGCAAGCCCAGCCTAACATCAACAGCCTAATACATAATAATTGCACAAGCCAAGCAAATTAATCCAAAGTTAAGTATTGTATTATCAAAGTCACTCCACTCGAAGTCAGAATATTGATATTGTTGTAACAGTTTCTATCATTGGGCGGGTTCATTATGATTATTCAGTAAAACCAATGCAAAGTCTAGTCTACTGAACGATACCGAAATAGATTTAATTCTTCGACTGTCACGTACAAATTCTACAGACTATATACGTTGATAGGCCTAACTAACAAATGAAACTGAACGATCACTTACTTATTTCATTTCATATCTATGACACAACTCAAAACTGGCTAACACACATACACAGTAATTGAACAATAATACAGTAGCATATTAACTAACGAAAGAACTCGTTAACTTGACTGGCTGACTCATTGACGAATTAAGTCATTCACTCTGATGTTTTTATACAATATTTTTTCCACAAATATCTTAAAATTCGAGACGTCACGTCAAATCTAAACACTCACGAAATTTTTAGGCATCACAGGTCATGCCGAACACTAGATTGTGAAATTACCTGAACAATTCTAATACACAAATAAATCAATATATTAAGCTTAAACTTACATAATTAGCAATAAAGACACTACTTACAATTTAAAAAAATCCTTATTCAGAAATATTTTTGTTCGTTTTTGTTAAGCACACAGCTACTCAATGGGCTATCTGCGCTGTGCCTACTACAGATATAAAAACCAGATTTTAGAATTATAAGCCTTCAGACTTGCTGCTGAGCCACTGGGAGGGAAGCACAAATAAACATTATTCACTAAATCATTAATTAAATGTGTTATACAAAGAGCGGTGACAATTCTGATTAACAAAAATATTCTTTTTTATCATGTATACTGTCTCGAAACTCTTGCTTATAGTACAAGGTGTCGTTTATTGTCACTTGGTAGAGTTCTCCCCAGGCACATGGTCGAGAGAATCCACTGGTGGCTCTATCCTTTGTGATACCCTGAAAGTGGTTCTACAGAAAGTTGACCCTCCTCTGGCAAATTCTTCTCTGAAAGTGTCTCGACAAGAACCTTGGGATCTTCAGCAGGTGAACTTAGCACTGGCAGTCTTCTTTGAAGCTCAGTAGTTGTCCGTTCACTCGATGATGTACTTCCACATTAGACCCTGGTGGATGACCATAGACTTGGACCGCTTATCCTTCTGGATTCTTCAAACGACATCATTGAATCCTTTCACTACAACATATGATCCTTCTCAACACCTAGTTAACTTTTAAGTTTGTTATCTCTTGTGGTGGGCATTGTAAAATGATACCATGTCACTTCAATGAAATACAGTCTTATCAGCATTTAAATCATAGCGACTTTTGATCTATTACTAGCTGATTTAAGTGTCTTGCTTGGGTAAAGCAAAAAATTTTATCAATAATATTCCTTGGCATATATACATATTCTGTGTAAGACTGCTGAGAGATTATTCTCAGAATTTGAGTACAGAAGGTCCAATTACTCTTTGAGCTCACTTCCAAGCAACAATGGTGCTGGATGCTGGTGAGTTGCGTGTAGCATCATGTATTGCACTATAACTTGTAGCTAATAGTCAAAGATATTGATTCTATGTTTTCTGATGTCCATCCACATAAAAAGATAAGAGTGTAATTGTCTCTCTCTAACATTACATCAGAAGATAGATCAATGGTTTTTTTTTCCCCGATTTAAAGTCCTGTCCATGATCTGAGTAAAGTTCCATAGACACCCCAAACCATGAAGTAAGTTCTTTGACAAGTATTCTTACTAGATTTTTCTTCTGTTTTCTAAATAGGAGGAGCATAGGATTCTGGTCATTTGGTGAAACAGTCCATCATAACCTTGATATATGTAATCCTACTGTTACTCTATGGCAGAGGGCTAAACACATCGACAGCACCTCTCTCAAGTGGTGCTCCAACACAATGCTGCCACTGTTGTTTCTGTCATGAACCTTTACACAGATGACATATATCACATAATTTACATTGATCCCTTACCGATTTCCGACACCCAACCCAACAGATGCATTCTTTTACAATCTCTAGAGTCATCTTAATACCTATGTAACCAGTTGTTGGAAGGTTATGGAGATGAAAGAGTGGCCTGACTATAGTGGAATTACCTTTCTATTTTTGACATAACAATCCTTCTTGTAGACATAACAAATTTCACTGTGCCCAGTACATCTTTGAGCTGTACAGAGCACCATTTGGTGCAATGGTTGTTTGTCACTGTTCTTGAGCCACTGAATAATTGGTTTCATACTCGTATCTTTTGCCTGAGTATCTTTCAGTTACGTGTTCAACCACATTAGTTCATTATCTCTCAGAAATGCCCCTCTTGGACTCAGCTGTACTTTAGAAAGGTCACCTTTACATTCTTCACTGATACAAGGTCTTCAAAATCATACATTAGAATTTCCAGTGTTCTACACAATGTTTGATTGGACTCCTGAACTTTCTGAAATCATCTTATTATCTGGCCCTACGAATGAAAAAATTCACAAGCCACTTCAATGCTACAGTATTCTTACCTCACAGAAGTTCTATGCAATTATTTCATCCAGTCATATAAGTATGGTATTTCAGGGTATTCCTGAGAGAACATACACTGTTAGTCATTGCAATGTAGCAGGTGCATTACATACTTCAAATGGAAGCACAATAAATTGCCACGACTCATTTTCTGCATTAAAACTGTTTTTTTTTTCTCATCTTGCACCTGCCAATATCTACTCCTTAGATCCAATGTTAACAACCATTTTGATAAGGACAAGGCATACGAGATAGAGTCAATCCTTGATAGTGAACAAGCATCCTTTATTATAACTAATTTATCTTCTGGCAGTCCACACAAAACCTGAGAATTCATTATTTTTCCTCACAAGTACAATAGCTGATACCAACTGACAAGTGCCGAGTTTTATTACTCCTTGTTCTTTTGTGGCTTCTATCTCTTTAAAGACCTGAATCTGTTTTGCAACTGGGAGTTATGGTTTCATCGCCAGTGGACCATATGACAAAATATCTTATAAAGTGGATACTGCAGATGAAGTATTTCATGAGCAAGTCATGTAATCTGTAGTATCGATCAGTTGTAAGACCTCCCCATTTCTGGCTATATAGCTCTTGTAAGTGAAGTGATAAGCCGTATTTATGCGAAGATTTGACACAAGACTTCCTACATCTAGTCTAAGAGTTCACTACTTCTGATATTCTTTGATGTGGAAATACCACTTGTAGAGCTTCATATCTTGCACTTTTTCATCCAAAAGTGATTTGAACTTCATGTTATTTTGTGTTTGCCCCTAATGATGACATCTTTATTCTTCACATTCACAAAAAGTTTTTCCAGCAAATAATCTTTCAGGTTCACTACATTTGTAACTAAACAACTTTTTACCAAATACATCTGGTGGTATAATAACTGCCCTCCTTCTTGTAAATGGAAGTTCAACCTCTGGCGTTTAATTGTCGTGTAGTGCATAGAAATTCCCGATCATAGACTATGTTTGTTTGTTTGTTTTGAATTTCGCGCAAAGCTACACGAGGGCTATCTGCGCTAGCCGTCCCTAATTTAGCAGTGTAAGACTAGAGGGAAGGCAGCTAGTCATCACCACCCACCGCCAACTCTTGGGCTACTCTTTTACCAACGAATAGTGGGATTGACTGTCACATTATAACACCCCCACGGCTGAAAGGGCTAGCATGTTTGGTGTGGGGGATTCGAACCCGCAACCCTCAGATTGTGAGTCAAGCGCCTTAACCACCTGGCCATGCCGGGCCCATAGACTATGAACTTTTGAAACAAGTCCAACCTCACATCATTGTTTCCATATGAAGTCTATTCCCAATATGCAATCCCCATCAATGTAAATTATCCAACATCATGTAGAGAAGCTTCCCACATTGCGTGTTACTTCCAACTTTCCTCTAGCTGGAATTTTCTGTCCACTCACTTACTGTTTGTATAAACCTATCTTCTTTCTTGATTCTGGAATCAATTTCTCACTTCTCATTACTAGATTGGGTCGAACATATTGCAGCTGAAGATCTAGAACCATTTTTATTCACATGTCGCAAGGCTTCCTATCAGTGAATCCATTAACTCATGGACTTATTTCTCCTCTTTAAATGGCGAACTTCTTATCTCAATTGGACAAGTGAAATATTCTCAGCTGAACTTACCTTTTAAGTCAGCCAATTCCACTTCCTGGTGTCTGGTCAGCTTTTTGTTGTTTCTTTGATCTAGTTGGCCACTGTAAATTATCCTTAGGATATTGTTTCCTTGGTTTATTATTATCTGTTGATTATTCAGTCTCTTCTTTACTGGCCTTATTTCCCACATTTATAACACATCCCTTTTCAACATCCTTTGGAAGATTGTTAATTCCATACAGGATTTCTTTGGCAATATGTACTTTAAGGCTACAGTTGAAACACCTACTGCCTTGTGGTTTACTTCTTCCAATTTTGGCAACTAGTCTTCATATTAACCCTTTTAATTATCCCAGACAGTTGTCATAGGGAGTTGATGTTTCCACTCTACTTGATCTGATGATCCTTTAACTTCTGTATGCCCACTAAGTTGTTTATCTAGGTCTTTAGTATGTTAAAGTTCCATCAAGCAACTGGAGAACTTCCTTTAAAAATGTACATACATTTTGCTTTAGTCTAATTCACACACATTATCATCCACTATGGCATCAATATTTCAATGAATCGATCATTTCACTGAGAAATTTGGATAAGATAGTTGGGAAAGCCTTTCCATACCTTCTGCCAGCTCAGCAAATGTCTCAGCCTTTTACCTCACTCTGCTCCTAAACTTGGACTCGCTTGATAAGGCAGCCATCAGTGATTGATAGATGTTGCAGCTCTCAGCTGGAAAATTGCTCAATGATGTTCTATCCAACTCTATTAAATGGGTAGCAAGATGAATAGTTTGTCATTCACTATTCCATCTATTTGTTTTGGAATATTTTTCGAACTGAGCTTGATGTGCTTCCCATGGGAACTTTCTATGTCTTTTTGTTTCTTAATTGGGCAATATTATTGGACTAACATATTAACTTCTGCAATTTACTAAGTTAATAATATAGCTAGGGTTATCCAGAAAATTTCTGTAGCAATAGGTGGCTCAGCAATAGTAGTGATAAGTGTTGATAATTAATGGTGTTTGAAGTTAGAATTCTCAGGAAGATGCAGACAAGGGTGTGACTGCTTTGGCCCTTTCAATTAATTATTTTTACACGTTTTTTTGTCACTGATGATCATTTCTACTTTGGTGGTTGATATAATCTTCCTGTACTTCATAAATGTTTTTTGTACTATGCTTTTGACTTTGATGCTATCCTTTTGTGTTTCTTCAAATTTGTCATTACAGTCTTTCTGCACTTCATAGATGTCTTTTTGCACAACTTCGATTTTGCCGTTATAATCTTTCTTCACATCACCAGTAGCTTCTTCAGTTATGTCTTCAACTAAAGTAATTTTTGTTCTTAATTCTTATTTAAATATTACAAGTCTTTCTTTTAACTCCATTCTTAAGTTCCCGTGTTTTACTTTAATTTTCTGTAAATGTGTTTCTCTACTTACTTTCTGCACCTTTGTACGACTACCTTGATTCACTAATGCTTTGTATTTAATGCTCAATCACACTAATCATCCTGTACCTTATAGATTAATACACTCTTGAAAACCTGGAGCACATCTTTAACAGGAGGACCATACATAATACCAACAGGAAGCTGTATTTCTCAAACAAACATAAACATGTTTGGTTAAACCAGCTGACCTCGGTTCATTTGTGCAATATGTCATTATGACTTACAGCAAGTGTTCATCCTAGTCAGTTCTACTGGGGGTGTCAGACGTTGCACTTTCATCATCTATTTGATAGTTTGCATTACACATTCTGCTAAAAATCAGGCTAAGGGTGACAAGGTACAGCACACTTTTGCCACACCCAAAACTTCATAAAAAATAGAATAAGTGAATTTCTTCAGGTGTGTCAACTATACAGTGCTTTTCTGACACTTTGCTAACATATTCACCAATCAGTTACCTATAGCACACCCAGTGAAATAAACAGCAACGACAAGCACACAGTGATTACCTAATTTCGTCTGTGGGAGAGAACCAATTATATCCATGGCTAATCTCTACAATTAAGAACATACAACTGCTGGAGTTTTTCATCTGGGCAGCACACACTGTACAATGTTTACACCATTATTCCATGTCTAAACTCTCATGTGATCAATAGAGATACTGTCACATGTTATCACATGTAAGTGTAACAGCTTGGCAACCTCCAATTCCTGCTTTAAGGAAAGTCTGAAATATTTCCTGCCTAAACATTCTGGGAATCACCAGCTGCAACATCACAATGATTTATAATAAAGGTACAGCACACCTTGCACTCATATCTATCCACACAAGTGTCACAGATTATGGGCATATATTCCTCAATGTGCAATGGACACACTTTACGACAATAAACCTCAATGCTAGTTCTGGGTCGTTCAGCTCATTCTGTAGCACCTGAAGCATTTATTGTTGTATCCAACAAGAGGATTCAACATCACTGCTCTAGAATAGCTTTAACTTCCAGGATCAAGACATTCATTGAATAAAGTACTACTATTTGGCAAATCAGTCCATCGGTGTTTATCTGTTGCAGGCCTAGACAATGATGATGCACACTTACATTCTTGCAATGTTGTAATCCAAATTGTAACCTCCACTTCCAGATTTCAGTGATGCATGATCCAATAAATGATGAACAGTCTACTCTTCAAGTAATATTGGTAATATTTAACAAATGCTACAACTGCGTTCTCATATAGTATCTGCATTCAAGAGCCATCAAAATACGCTTAGTGTACACAATCACATGTTCCACTCTGTTCCTACAACTGCAACACTATTGCTCCAATTCCACCATCACTGGTATCTGTATTCAGCAAGAACTGACAATAGCATTGTGATTATGCTAAAACCAGAGTTTTAACTAGAGAAAATTTTAGCAACTGAAATCTTTGGTCAGTCTTCAGTCCATCTAAAATGTGAATCAACTTTAGCAAAAACAAATAATGAAACAACGACACAGGAAAATTTTGCCAAGTAACAAACATCAATAATGTTATGCTAAACAAACAAATAAAAAAGAAACAAATGCAGATCTCTCAACTGGTCACAGATTAAGACCTATCTTAAACCAATGTGATCTCTGCAGGGTCAGTACAGACTCCATTTCTTTCCACAGTATGACTAAGAAATTCCATCTGTATTTGGATAAGCACAGTTCCTTAGCTTCAACTTCAAAGCTACCTTTCTTATCTGCTGAAGCACCATGTTTAGGTTCTTACAAGTCCATCTCTCTCATTGTGGCCCTCTCAGCTAGTATCTTAAAACCTAGTTTTGAATCAACAGTAACCTTCCAATACATCCAGATATTCATCTGTCCATGGGTGTGAAAAGGCATCAAAGCAGATCACTACATTCACTCATCAGATATCAATGCACAACTTTTGTCAACCCTTCATCCTCCTGATAGTCACTACCATGCATTCCTGAACATTGTATGATTCCATCCCTTAATGTCTGCTAAGTTTCAGCATTGGCTATATCTCTAGTGCTCCGGAGAAGACTGTGGTGGTTATCTTATTGAATGTGTGCCCTATACATCTAAACGATAAATCACTGTTGTCCAATGCAGCACGTCAAAAAATAAACTTTAGAATCACTTTGCAAGTTTCAAAATTTAAACAAGTACTTAGTTTTGCTTCTAAGATTTACAATTTATCAACAAGATATTTTGACTTGAGTTCCTACTTTAAAAACTTTGCATTCAAATTTCTATGTAATGATTTGTTACATAAAATATATACAGCATTTCTTTATATACAATTTTAATATTTTAATTTTTTTTGTCCAAAATTGCAATACACAAAGAAACATTGTAAGATATTCAACTCCAAGCTTCACAAACTTAAGTTCATTTGTTTTTAGTTATTAAGCACAAAGCTACATAATGGGGTATATATGCTATGCCCACCACAGGTATCAAAATCCAGTTTTTAGCATTATAAGCCTTCAGACTTACCACTGAGCAACTGGGAGGTGAACTTCAGTTAAAACTTTCATCTCAATACTGAAAACAAAAACCTTATTTATCCAAAGTAGTTCTTAAGTGATGTTGAAAGCTAAAGAGAAATATTCACAAACTAGAGGTTTAATAGAGATGCAATAAAACTTCATTATGAAGCCCATTTCTTTGAACAAGTTTAATACACACGTTCATCAAGGGAAGTGCATCCATGTCTTTCAACAACACTCAGTTTTTTATATTCAAGTTGAAAAGGAAAAAGTAGTCCTTACTGACAGTTATAAAATTCAAGAAATGCAGCATAATCACAACAAATCATTGACAATTCATTGGCAGCTTTGGTTTCATACACTTTTACAAACATTAATTGTGTGCAGCATCTCAACAGTCTAGTTTTTGTTGTATGTTTTTAAACTTATTATATTTAAAAACTTTATTAGTTGCTGAACATTACAAAAGAAGCTTGTGGTTTTAATATATAAAAAACTAAATGGTACAACACAAGTCCTTTGAAGATGAATTTTCAATGCATTTATACCTCTTAACACATTTATATCTATTTTTACATGAAGTACCAATTAAATACGAGAAATTATATACAAAGATAAGAATGTTAACATGGGTAGTATTTTTAGTTGCACCATGCTGTCATACTTCAAAAAACACAACAGATCCAAGGTTTTCAACAAAAAAAAATATACCCAATTTCAAGTCTTTTTAACACTTGAAAACAGTGTAAAACAGTGTAAAATGTTGGGTCTAAGAAAAGTAACAAGCGAACCTTTACAACACCCATCTCTAAACACACAATATTGTGATTTGCAATAAGTTACATGATATATATATATATATATATAAAGAGAATAATTTCCGAAGTCTTTAACGTACGATTTAAATTAATTATTTCTGAAACTTTCAAAGTTACGCTTTGGTAAGTAATTATATTAAAAGCGTCATTCCTACCAAATGTACTTGTTTTTTTCTTACATCCTTATCTTGTAATATTTTATTGTCTTTCTACATATATTGTTCTTCAGTATTTAGTATATGCACGTGGTATCCAAAGGTTGAGTACCTTAAATTAAAACTATTTTGGAGCGTCACCGTGTCGTTACAGTCCACGACACCTGTTGTGATTGTGTATCATGACAATAGTCTGTAGCGTTTTTCCATTGTAAAAGGCTCCATTGTAAGGTTGACTTGTCCAAAACACACGCCCCCCTCCCCCAGTGGCTCAGCGATGCGTCTGCAGGCTTACGACGCTAAAATTCGGAATTCGAGACCCGTGGTGGGCAGAGAAAAGATAACTCATTGTAGCTTTGTGCTTAACATCAATTAAAACAAACCAAAACACACCACTCTTACGAAAGAGTTACTTATGTTTTATTCTCTTGCTATTAGCCTTCTTTGATATATCGCAGGCAACAAATGAT
>NW_013666753.1:55178-58654 GCF_000517525.1 Limulus polyphemus
TTCTTTGATTTTTACTTGCTTCTCTTCTGTGATTTGTTTTATCCCAGGACTTGGGGTTTACTTCATCAGGATAGTTTCTAAGTTGAGGACTTTCACTTCTTCTGTTCCTAATGTATTTTTCCTGTCTTCGGTATTTCTCTTTCAATATTCCACCATCTAATTCTCTAGGTTGATTATAGTTCTTTCCACTGTGATTCTCAAGTTGCATGTCTTGCAAATTTTTCCTTAGATAAGATTGTTTGTGCTGTTCTTTTGGTGATTTTTCCCTTTCTTTGTTATTTTCTCTTTGGTTAGAACCTTTTTGAAACTTTTCTTTTTTTTTCGATTTTTGTTTCTTTTTGCCTGAATCTGTCAGAGGCAGAAAACAGAGGTTTAGCATTAAATTACAAAACACAATATAAACAATGCTGGTTGCAAGGGTAACCATAAAGTGACAATAGATAAGCTATATTTCCCATCAAAACATCTTTACGTATCCATGTCAGACTCATTAGATCTGCCATGTGATTAAACATCAACAAATTAATGGTTACCTTTAACGTTTATTAACAAAACATGAAAACAATGTCTCGGGCAACAGCCCTTCACCAGGTTACCAATGACGATGAAACTGTTAATATAAAGGTTAGGTTGAAAGAACAAATAACACATGGCTCAATAACATGTTCCTGAAGCTACAAATGAGCTATGGGAAGTAACATATAAAAAAAATCAAATCAAAATAATAAAAGTATAAAAATTGTATAAATTCAGTTAATCATAGTAAATAAACTAAATAAAAAAAATGAAAATATAGAATAAAAAGACCATCTTAATACCTCTAAAGTTGCCCAAATCATCAAACAAAAACATCCTCACTGACAACCCCATAACTTCCAAACATTTTTAAAGAACACCCACTTGTCAATTACAGACATGATAAAAATATAAAAAACATCTTAGTCCACAGTGTCATCCAAAGATCTACCCCTAGTGTAAACCCAGGTACAACCCATTGTTACAGAAAGAAATGCATGACTTGCCAATATGTTAACACCACAACATCCATATCTGGCCCCAATGGAGAATTTCAAATACAACAATCATTCAATTGCATTTCAACAAGCCTGATATAGTGTGTACGCTATATGTTGGTCAAACGGTTCACCACTTGGGGGATTGTTCATGTGAACATCTCTCTTATATAAGAAATAATGACGCTACAAAACCCACAGGTGGACACTTTAATAACCCTTCACATTTCATGTCTGACTTCTCCATACTAGGACTCACATTTGCTCCATCCACTTTAACGTAAAGAGAACGACTGGAAAAACGTTTGATTTTTAGATTAGGCACTTTCGAATGAATGAAGATTTCTCTTTCCCTTAACTTTATCCTTTCCATTTCCCCACCCTGCACTTTTTCATTACTTTCTCACACTGACATTTAGTGTCTACAACCTTTTCTCTCAAGGTTCACACACTTTTTCCTCTCTAGCCCATTTAATTTAATCACCCACTTTTGTTACTTTTATATTCTTTTCTCTTCACCGTCATTCTTCACTCCTATTAAGTTTACATATCTTTTATTGTTGTATCCCATTGAACAATATTACCCAATGTTCGTGTTCATTCATTTTCTTACATTGTTGCCTGTATTTTTGTTCTACATTTCCGTTTTTTATTATTTACTATGATTAACTATATTTACACAATTTTTATACCTTTATTATTATTATCTTTGTTTATATGTTACTTTCTTTAGCTAATTTGTAGCTTCAGGAACATGTCCTCGAGCCATGTGGTATTTGTTCTTTCAACCTAACCCTTATATTAACAGTTATATTGTCACTGGTAATCTGGTGAAGGGCTGTTGCCTGAAAGGTCGTTCTTGTATTATTAATAAAGTTATTTTAATTTGGTGAGTTTTAACCACTACTCTATATTTTAATATGCAATTTGTTATTTCTCCGCCTATGCAATTCTTTTATTACTCAAACTACCTTTAATGTTTGTCAGCATTATTCCATAATTAAATATTTTGTAAAATATTAATAGCATACTTTACTTACTAATACAATAACCTGACTACACTTATGTAAACATTACAAATTTGAAGTTTAAAGAGCACTAACCATATTCAACAGTCAGTAATCAAAAATACCTTACTGTTTGTAGTAACTTGATTGGTCATCTATAAGTATAGTACATCTCAAAAAATACCTTACTGCTTGTAGTAACTTTAACAGTCATCTATGTGTACAGTACATCTAAAAAAATACCTTACTGCTGGTAGTAACTTTGTTGGTCATCTATGTGTACAGTACATCTCAAAAAATACCTTACTGCTTGAAGTAACTTTGTTGGTCATCTATGTGTACAGTACATCTAAAACAATACCTTACTGTTTGTAGTAACTTTGTTGGTCATCTATGTGTATAGTACATCTCAAAAAATACCTTACTGCTTGAAGTAACTTTGTTGGTCATCTATGCATATAGTACATCTCAAAAAACACCTTATTGTTTGTAGTATCTTTATTGAACATCTATGTGTATAGTGCATGACCAGTTCTATATACAAAAACACTTAAGATCTCAGATTTCGATTTTTTTATGTAAATTATGTTACGGTATGGGGAAAATAACTTTCATAATTTAGTCATATTTAGGTGCTGGAAAAATCAGAAAAGAATCATGGAAATTCAACAGAATAATTTCAAGTCATTTTAAGGGATGAATAATGCCTACAGAACATCTAAGCAACACTTCAAAGTCAACTTATATAGCTTGCAACATAGCACTTACCATTTATTACAAAGCAACCAGCTATTCAATATAGTGAGATAATTCTCAGAGATACATGTTGAGCCTTCAATGGAATAAACTACTTGCTATTTGTTGTTGTTGAGTTTTAGCACAAAGCTACACAATGTGTTCTGTCCACCACAGGGAACTGAACCCTGGATTTTAGTGTTGTAAGTCCATAAACTTACTGGTGACCCACTGGAGAACTACTACTTGTTGGATAGGCATAAAAACTAATGAGGAGACTGAACTACTTGTTGGAAAGGCATAAAACTAATGAGGAAACTGAACTATTTGTTGGAGAGGCATACAAACTAATGAGGAGACTGAACTACTTGTTGGAAAGGCATAAAACTAATGAGGAGACTGAACTACTTGTTGGAGAGGCATAAAAACTAATGAGGAGACTAAACTACTTGTTGGAAAGGCATAAAACTAATGAGGAGACTGAACTATTTGTTGGAGAGGCATACAAACTAATGAGGAGACTGAACTACTTGTTGGAAAGGTATAAAACTAATGATAAGACAGAACTACTTGTTGGAAAGGCATAAAACTAATGAGAAGACTGAAGTACTTGTTGGAAAGGCATAAAACTAATGAGAAGACTGAACTACTTGTTGGAAAGGCATAAAACTAATGAGAAGACTGAACTACTTGTTGGAAAGGCATAAAAACTAATGAGGAG
>NW_013666753.1:59302-91783 GCF_000517525.1 Limulus polyphemus
ATTTCTAAGGTACCAGTAAGTCCTCTGCTTGCTTCACAAGTTAAGGTTACATGTGTGCTAATGTTTTATTAATTAATGTACAGAAGATATTTCTAACTGTTTTGAATACAAATTCAATATAAACAACCTTTTATAAATTAATTCATATCACAGAAGTACTGACAAAAAAATAAGCTACAGTAAAAAAAATCTTATTTAAAACAGTGTAATATTTGTTTCACAATTTACGCAAACAATATTTTCCTAAGAACTTGTCTATACTGTAGCTGCATTTGTAAATTTTTGAAATTACTTTTAATTCTTTATGTCACTTTCACAAATTGGAGAACATACACAGACTTTATAATGTCTAGAACATTAAAAACCACAGAGTATTCCTCACAATGAACATACTTTGAAATATACCTGATTCTGAAGAACTGTCACTGCTGCTAGCTTCTGCATCACTTTCTGATCCTGATGACACTTCACCAGATTCTGATGATGAACTGCTTTCCTCAGAGTCAGAGGATGAACTTGACAAGCTTTTAGTGTCACCACTACTACTGCTTCCTTCCTTTTCACCTGAAGCTTGTGGGGCTGGCACAACTGAAGTTTTGGGCATGTTTTTCAGATGTTCTCTCAGGTCATCACTACTCCACCAAAAAAAATCATAGTACAAGCCTTGTAGAATGTTGTTATACGTATAACGGATTATTTTTTTCTTTTAAACAACTAAGACTGCTCATATCTAATACAAAGCTAAAGACATTTGTTTCATTTCAAAAAACACATCATCAGGAAGATATAGTGAGGTAACCCAAAAAAATATTGAATGAACAACTGAAGATGCCAGATCAACATAATGTACTTATATACTTCGTACTTCCAATAAACTTGAAGTTTATGCCATTTAATAACTTAGTATGATTAGTTTGAATCACTAAGTCGTGTTACTATGATCCAAAAGATCCTTGTAACATTGACTGAAAGAAAATAATTCCACTTCTACATGGTAAGCAAGATTAATAATTTTACATGGTTAAAATCATTGAAAAGTAAATTCCATGAAGTATTAAAGTCTTTATCACATTTAGCACAGTTCTTAAGCACTAGTAAGATAAACAACTAATTGTTGTCTCGTGATTTTCTGAGCCTTGTTTTAGTCCAAACAAATAAAATAATAAAAAAAGGTTAATTTACTATCTCAGTTAGTTAATCCCTTAAAATAACATGTATCCAATTTCAGCTCTAAACCCTCAACTATTAGAGGACTGCGAGATCTTATTACTCTGAATTTGAGGCCTCGAGCTTGCTTGGTCCAGCACATTCTACACATTTTTTCAATAATCGAAAGTCATAATAAACTCCATTTAGTAGTTAAAGTTATGCACCTGTTAGAACAAGCTTAAAATACCTGTTGGTATCCACTTTTTCAAAGGAACTCATTTTAACCTCATGTGGTTTCCCACATTGTTAAAAACTGCCTTATTAGCACATGCTAGGGAGTTAACCCTTTAGCTCAGTTGGTAGATTTAATCTGAGGCCATGTAAAAAGTTAAATTACCAAAAAAATATTGGAACCCAATTAGTGTCCATCCCACATCTTTGATGTTACTCTTAAGGATTGGCACTTTATGAGAGATGAAACAAATATGGTAGTTTGAGATGTCAAACAGTGCCTTACTAGCAGAAGAAAGGTTAACCATGTTAGGTCAGTTGGTAGAGAACTCACTTGACATGGAAGAAATGCTGAGTTTGATTCCAAAATATGCAAAAGTGAGATTAACACACATACCTGTATACTGTCAATACAAGTCTCAAACAAATCAGTTTTCTGAAAATCTCATTTCTTTGGTTCAGAAAAATAATGTTAAACTAAATTTCATAGCTGTATGCATATCTAAAATAAAAATCTGTTTTCTGATGGGAAAAAATTTTTAAAAATCAAATGCATAATAAATAGTTTTGCTTAAACACAACTCATAATAAGTTGAAATGGAAAAGAAAATTTTAGGTAGAGAGTCATCATTGAATATCTTAACAATGTATACTAACTTTATTTTATTTAACTGCTCTTTCTGAATTTTCTTTTTACTTTTATAAGTTATTGAGACCTGCTTTTCTAATTAGGTCTTAACAAAATATGACTTACGTCAGGCCTCCTAATCCAATCGAAGTAAAGAAATTAATAGCAAATCTTGTATTTCTAGGATTATCTCTAGGAAATACTCCATCAAAAGCTTCTTGTAGAGTCCTGTGTAATGAAAAAAAACCCTAATTTTAAAGAACAAATTAATGAATTAAACTTGAACATTAAAAAAATTATCCACAAAACTATCAGAAATGTTATTTCAAGAGAAAAATACTTATAAAAAAAATTTCAACTGGATAATCACCTTTAAAAAAATTACATAATCTAAAAAAATGCACTGTATGAATTTGGGCAACCTTCGTGCTGAGATACAGATATTTATTGGCTTAGTTCTAATTACACCACTGCTATAACTTAATGAGACAGAGCTAATCAGCATGTACTTCAATGTGAAATTTGCCTGATTTAATGTTTTAATGCACATTACCACAATGACTAAAACATTATACAACTGTTATTTGGATTTCCTTTCCATGCACGTAAGTTATTGAACAATGGATAAGAGACAAAACTTGAGGAGCACTCAGTAGAGCACATACCTCTGCCCCACAGCATTGATCATATTTGGCTCTCAAAAAATACAAAATTTGTTTGTATGTCTGTCATTATCAACAGACATGGACCATTTTTAGCAAGGCAATGAGGAATAATAATCTAAATATGTTCACCAAGTTTCATTAAAATTAGATCATTTTTGACTGAGTTATAAAGTAAAAACGGTGTGAAAAATCGGTCCTCTTGTTAACAGATGGAAATGTTTTTGTATTTTTGTGACTTTTCTGTGACACTGACCTTTGACCTTGACCCTCCAAAAGCTAATCCCCTATAAGTTGGGTCATAGTCCAAATGTATACCAACTTTTACCAAAATCCATTCTCAAGAGATCTTGCTGACAAACACACACACATAGACAGGGATGAAAACATGACCTCCATCCACCTTAGGTGGTAGAGGTAAAGATCTTGAAACTGTGATGAAGAGTTTTGTGTATTGATATAAATATGCAAATAAGTTCAGTATTCAAAGCCAAATAATATATTCTGAGTTAACATTTTACAGAAAATAAAAGGCAAAAGGGAGATAACAGAGAAATAAAAATATTGACATTGTGAGGAAGAGTTTTGTATATAGAAGTATGCATATAAGTTCAATATTCAAAGCTATTTAGACATAAGATACCCAAAGATTTTGCACTCAAGATATGTCTGTGAATTAATGACGTCAGTCTGACTCAGATTTGGACAAGTTGAAATACAAGGTTATGTTTTTGTGATGTATAAATATCCTTTTGTCCATTGCACAGTTTGAATACTCACTTGCAATAAACTCTATAACCTCCAAAATGCATACCTACAGTTTTTTCAGTATCCCTGTGCATTTTATCTGGTATTACTCTCCTCTATCATGAATTGTTGCTAAATCAGCAGTGCAGGTTAAAATAAATAGTTGATAGCTGTGACATCACATACATAATGCCATGTTGGATGGTACTCTGTAAAATGTCACGGAATGTGCACTTTGATCTTCACCCATGAACACAGGGTTAAATAAAATACATTAATATGAAACAAAAACATAAATAAATCCTATTTTAATTTCATAATGGAAAAAAAACACCTGAAACTTACGCATCTTTCACTCTTTCATTTAGTTTTGGCAATCCCATGAATTCACCAAGTTCCTGAAAAAGGATCTTGATAAAGATTCGACTTGATGATGTAGTGTCCTCTTCATTCAGTCGAATATGTGATAGTACCTTAAAGAACCATGATAATGTTAAATTTCCTTAAGTTTTAATAAATTATTCTGAAAGTTTAACAGCATCTTTCACACAATAAGAAGTCCATTAAATATTCATTTGTTGGTTTGTAAAAACATGAAACTTCCAGTCTTGTTTTTGATATATATATATATATATATCTTTTATCAGATATTGAATAACTAAACTATATATAAATAAAGAGACAATAGATATTCAATATCTTATATTCACTTAAATGATTAAAAAATCCATCGAGTTTAAGTTACATGGCAATAAAATCCTCAGGTGTGTGTGCCAATGATAAACAACTTAAATTCTATATTGTATAATAAACAAAACTCTAACTTGAATTTGTGATTAGGTGTCTTGTGAACTGATATAAGTACGAAAATAACTTCATATGCAACATTCAAAGCCAAATAATATAATAAAAGTTTCACACAAAATAAAAGGTACAAGAAAGATATCTTTTCTTTTACAGTTACCAAAAACCAAGCTACTATACTTCATAAATAATAAGATTAAACAGATGATTCTTCTCATAGGTTACTTAAATTTAGACAGATACACTCAAATATTTTGTTGAATTACAGTAACACATGAACTTACTACATCAGCAAATTCTAAATTCCATGCCATTTTCATTAATATATATATATTTTTTACATGCCACTTTCACACCATCAGTTACTTATCTGTACATTTAATATAAATGAAAAATAAAATACTTTTTCACTAGACTTTTATTATAAATAGGTTTAACACAGCATAAAACATTTGTTTCTTTCCTGTCAAGTTTGGTGGAAATCTTAATAAAAATTGTATGAACAAGTTTTAAGTTCACAGACATAGACAAATGGGATACAGACCAATAAAACAACTTTTTAATAAGTAATATAAAATCTCAATTTTCATGTGGGATTGTTACAATTTTTTTACACCAATTTTACTTTGATGTTGGTTTATTTGAATAAAAAGCTAATATTTAAAATCACTAATATTGTGATACAATAAACTTCACACAGTCTCAAACTTTCTTGTAATTGGTTAACTATTTCTCTCAAATATTATTTAAATAGGAGGAAAGGCAAGATCATTAAATATTGGCTGCTGGATGGAGGAACACAGTAGTCATATGTCAAAGTTCTGTTCCCATATTTACTGCTGTTTATTATACAAGACTTACAGCAGGAACATGACAGTGTGATTGTGTAAAGTAATATGAATATAAGATGGTCTTATTTTATTTTAAATATAAATGTACTGCTAAAACTCAATGGAATTTCCATGAAACATTTATTTTTGTCCTGGAAGTAACATCATATCAGTTGAGTTACTTCACTTATAACAACAGTTAACAACAAGTGCAACATGTAAATGTTAGATTTATTCTTTGTAGGGAAATATACTTTCAACAATTACTCATGTAAATAGTGAACCAAAAAGAAAAAAAAATTAAGTTGATGAGAAAAATTAATAAATTTTTTGCAGTACAATTTTGGAGAACTGTATTTAAACAAATTGAAAAAAAATGGCAAGAAATATTAAAATTCAATACTATTTCAATGTCAATCAGTACATTTAATACAATTCTATGTTTATGACGATTTCCATGTTCTAATTAAACTTTGCTAATGAATTAAAAATATCACTAGGCACAATTACATGGAAAGCCATACAAAAGTCAACAAATTAAGATTTTAAACATTAATATTGAAATGTTTCATAAAATACAGTGACACAGGTTATAAAATTGCACTTCAGAGGATCTCAACTGGGTGCTGCCTTGATGATTGATATAAGCCACCACCAATGAATTGTCAGAATGGATCATTACCAGATAATGTCTGGCAATGGGAAGAAAGTGATCCAAAGCCCGACGAATGGCTAGGAGCTCTAGGATGTTGATATGTAAAGACCATTTGTCAACAGACTAATGACCCAAAGCCTCCTGGTGATCGACCAACACACCCCAGCCCTGAAGGAATGCATCCATAAACAGATGTGATTCCAGACAAGGAAGAAGCGGAACACCTTGTCCAACCACCAAAAGAGATCGTCTGCAAGGGAAGGAGGAAGTGTTATGGGAGCATCCAAGGGATCCCAAGCAAAGTTCCATTGATCATGCAGAGCCCAATGAAGGGAGAACTTGTGTGCAAGACTGAGGGGGATTAGTGGTGTCATAGAAGACCACATCCCTCAAAAGCAAAAGAACCTTGTGTCCAGAATGAAACAACATAGCCTTCACTCTCAGTACTAAGCAAAAAGTGACATTCAGAATTCTATGAAAAATATTAGCTATAGTATATGAACACCAAGTTTAAAGGCTTATGTTTAAACTTATGCTTTAAATTGTAAGCACTTTGAGTACACCTGTTCTATTCAGTGTTTTAAGCTTTATTAAATGGCCATATTTACATACTACAAAAATATTTGTCTATACTAAATACCATTTCCATACATTGTCCATTTATTTTAGTGCAAGCTAAACAACAGCCTATGTACGCTCTGTCTAATGTAAGTAATCAAACCCTGGATTTTAGCATTGTAAGTCGTAAACTTACTGCTACCTAACTAATGGACCTATAAGTTCTGATATTACTTTATAAACTTACAATTTAGTTAAAGGTTAAACATTTAACAATATATATCTTACATCAAATTAAAATTACATTTTCAGAGATTAATGGACTCATGAAAAAAGAAAAGAAAATCAACATTAAGTAACAAATAACTATACTTACAGGTAAACAAGAAAAAAAAAGCAATACAAACTTCACAGTGAAATTAGGTACAGATTACAAATAATCTACACATTCTTACCGTCCAATTTATTGCATCTGTATATAATAAATGAGCAAAAAACTTGGCAACATTTCTGAGCTTGTTGGTTTCAAATCTGTGGATTGTATCGTACGTGCCTCTGAAAATTTCCTCCATTGGTTCCACATAAGTTTTATTTAGTTGGCAGAAACGCTGTCGAGGATAAAATAGCATTGAAAGAAAAGATTATATTTGCTTACAATTTATATATAATTATTTTCATGCTGTGCTCTTTACTTCAATATTGAGTTCTTCTGTTTCATTTCAAATAAAACTACAAATATTTTAATTATTAATGAACTTAAACTAAGGAAATTTTGTCCAGAAAAAAGATTCATACATAATGAATAACCAAATCTACCAGAATTACACAGCCTTGGGGTTAAAATTTACATAATTTTATAAAACATTTTTTTTTACAGAAATAAAAGTGTATTTTACAAGGAGTTTGAACACTAACTTTGTAATACATGTTTGAGAATTACAAGTTATAGTGTATTCTATAATTGCGTATTTGTATTCCAAGTTTCAGCATAACACCTTTGAGATAAACTGTTTCAACATTACATCATTACCATGACAAATGTTTCATACACCATCATACATTACATTTCAGCAACTAACACACAATCATAAAACACATCTTTCGCTATAACATATTCCATACAATAGATGTTTTAACACTATACATTTAAGCATTTCAAATTCATACAAAACATGATTTATTTAAGAGGTTTCTGTGTGATTCAATGAGGAAAATAATTAAATTTCTGTTAAAAAAACAAGAAATCACATCTCTGTCATTATAAAAAGAATAAAAAGTATGGGAACTTCAAACATTTTTGATGAGTCAAATACTTGTTTCAAAAATAACGAGCATTATTAATTGTTTAATGCAATCTTTTAAGGCACAATTGTTCTTTTAAAAGATTCAGTTACTTCTTTTCCCAAAAGCTTCATCTTGCAAATGTAAATGCAATGAAATACAAATATAAGTTTGAAAATTATATAAACTATGATTATCATTATTATATAACAACATCCTAATCTTAAGGTTATGGAAATTTCTGAAAATGTGTTATACATAAATATGTACATATAATTTTTTTTACGTAACTAACTATAACACACAAATGTAATTTAAAAAATTAAATAGGTTATCATAGATGAAATAGTAAACCTATGAAAACAACTGCTCTACAAGTACCTGTGCTAGTAAACCATAAAACTTTTCATAAGTTCTTCGCTGAGCACAACAATCCAGAATCATGTGACACAACTCCACCTATTAAAACAAAATACTGCCATAAAATTATGAAATGACTTTCAGTCTAAAGTGATTTTGTATTAACTAAATTTTTAAGACTATTTTTTTCTCCCATGCTATGTGAAAGTAGGCCAAAAATAATTTTATTCAGTTTGATTTGTCCCTGTATATCAGGAAGTTTAAAACAACAATCCACAATTGAAACTCGGTTTCTAACATTGTAAGTCCACAGACATACCGCTGTGCCACTGGGCAGATGAATAGTATGAGAGATTCTATTTATGTTTGGAGGTTACTAAAATTCAAAAGAATACCTACAGAGGAATGTTTGATAAGCTATTAACATTAGTGTTAGGCTATTAAATGGAACTTTAAAGGTAAGTTGCAAAGCATCTATCTAAAACAAATATTTCTCATTACATCCAAATTTCAACAGTATTTTTGTACAGTAGTACCTTCATTGTGTATGGAAAACACAGTTTGTTTTGAATTTGATAGCCTTGTGTCTTTGCATTGTCACTAAACAAGCAATCTTTTTCCTTTTTTTCTTTAATAGAAGTAATATAAACAACCATAATGTTTTATCAACTATGTTATAACACCTTTAAAGTATACAATAATTTTCAGTCTCAACCCACTTAATTTTTCAATAAAAAATAGACTGATCAGTTTCAAAATATAATCTTTAGAGAAATCATTCTGTGAAACATTACTGATACACAACAGGCACTTTGACAGAAACATATTTTCGTACATTCTGCTACCAACCAAAAATCTATCATATTTTTATTACAAAACTGTTAATATAGTTGTTGTTTTCTCTATTACATTATTCAACACCATTAAATATATTTCAAAAACAAAATTTATATCTTTTATAATTTAACACAGTTAACAAACTTCACCTGTTCCAGGTAGACAAAATATTTTAATATATGTGTAACTCTGAATGTAACTTACCTACTTATAGTTACAGTTAAATTAAAAAAGCAACTGACTAAAAGATTGTCTAATGTTAGGTAACTATCTTAAACAAAAATCACATGGTTAACACAAAGTACTTATATATTGAGATTTAAAATATTTAGGATTATTAAAACTGTACTTAATCCATGAACATTCTAAAAAAAAGAGAGATGAAGCTAAAAATGTAAAGTAAGAAAATGATTTTTGTTATTGTTTCTTCAAGGTTTCCTATGAAGAAAATGATACTAAAGAAAGCCATACTTACTATTTGCCCTGGTTTAAACTCCAGTTTTAGTAGCTTATGAGCACATTCTTCAAAGTCTAAACTGGACTGAATGGATAGATAGATGGTTCGACGAAGTGATATAAGATTTGTCTCTGTGTTATCCACAATTTCTGTATCTTCTAAAATGAAAATAATAAGTTTAATAGATTGTTTTTTGTTTAACATATTCATATCTTCTTTATGGAAAATACTGATCTTAGATATCAATAGATTTTGTAAGGAAAGAGAGGTTACATTAGATTGATATTTATTACAGCTATCATAAATCTCATTTTATTTTTTGTAACTAAGGATTATTATATTCTTCTCTATCAAATATCAAATATTTTGTCATCTTTTGAAGATAGAAATATTACATTGATAATTAAGTGACCAAGTATTTCATATTTCCTGCATAGAAAGAGATATCACAACAATCTCTGAGCTATCATGTATTGTAGTATCTTTTGTTAGGAAATTTACTACATTCTTCTCTACGTAAATAAATATTTCAGAGTCTTCTCTATTGAAAGAGATGTTAGACTAATGTCCATTATATAATACTTTAGTATTTTACGTGCCTCAAATGATTATTCTTGACTTAGATATACTTTGTAAAGAAAGTGACATTACAGTCTCATACACATTTTCAATGTTATCTTAAGTCTCCATGCTATTCATAATTTTCTTGTGTGTTTCAGTGCTATTCATAACTTTGTTATAATGGTTCTGTTGTATTCATAATCTTGTTCTAACCTGATTCTGTGCTACTCCTAATTTTGTCCTAATGTGTTTCTGTGCTATTCATAATTTTGTTATAAGGAGTATCTGTGTTATTCATAATTTTGTTAGAACGATTCTCTGTGTTATTCATAATTTTGTTACAACGAGTCTCTGTATTATTCATAATTTTGTTAGAACAAGTCTCTGTATTATTCATAATTTTGTTATGATGATTATCTAAACTACGTCGGTTCTCCACAAACATATCACTTACTATATTACATTAGAAAATTTAACTACATTTCAGATCAAAGTCTTTGCCCAAACCCATCAAGTTCTGATGGCAAATTACCAACTTTGATGATTCAAACGAAACAGACAATCTTGTGATTTATGAATTATTGATATTTTTTGAAAGATAGGATGTAATAGAAAAGGTATGGAATATAGGATTGACTTTTTTGTTTATAGCTTTGTAAAGCAAGAACATTGGAGGCTATATATTTACATTATTGCTTAGCAATATCTATACTATAAATATGTACTTTGTGTCAAATTCTCAAGACCAATACTGGGGTGGAAAGAAAACCTAAAATGGACAATTCAAAGAGAATAAGTATCACATGATACAAAAATGTGATGATTTATTTAAGTAGTTCCTTTTGAAGTTAATAAATTAAAACTTATATGATGTTAAAACTTGAATTAGAGTTTTGTTTATTTGTAGTTAAGCACAAAGCTATACATTGGGCTATCTGTGCTCTGCCCACCACAGGTATCAAAACCCGGTTTCTAGCATTGTAAGTCCGCAGACATACTGCTGTGCCAATGGGGGCTTGAATTAGAGATAACATCTCGATGCCAAATTTGACATATATTGATAACACAGTCAATTAAACTTTGAATGTAACTTTATATGAGGGTCCTGACATATACATTTTGGCATACCCATGCTCATAGGATTTAAGTCTGGTATATTTATTTACATAAACCAGATACAACAACTCCACTATATATAAGTTTAGTACAACATTCAATTCTAGAAGATTTTTTTAGATATTATAATTAAAGATAACACTATCAAAACAACACTATCTTTTACCATACCAATGAATATTTTTTTCAAATCTGTATACAATGCATACTTATGATTCAGAAAAACACTTACATTGAATAAAAAACTATTTTCATAGCACCTAAGACAAATGCATGGCAACATTTTTTTTTGTTACAAAGGCTTAGCTTTTATATCGTACAAAAAGTGCCTTTTGTCCCTAGTATTGGTGAGAAAAAAATATATATGGTACATTTAAACTGTACTCATCACACTTTAAATACATTTATTCCAAATGCATACCTTCATTTTCTTCGTCATCTTCATCCTCATCATCAGATTCACTTCCAGAATCACTATCTTCTGACCCACTAACGTTTTCTCCTAAGATACCTATTGTGGAGAATTGCACACTTCAATGAGAACTTATACATTGCACACACACACACACGTGTATATTCCAAGAAAACAAAAGACCAATTCTTGATATGTTTAACTCATTGTCAAAGAAAAGAACAGCATTGAGGCCAAAAACTGTTCCCACATAAAGCAACATTAAGAATGGAATTTCTTGAAACAAGTATGTATGTTTTGATAATTGAAAAACTAGGTATAAAAACTGTACATTTTATAGCATCACACTGATTCAGATATCTAAATGATTGTTTTCTTATACAATCAAAACTTCTGAAGAGGTTACATAAATTTCACATGTGAAAAAAGGATATACATATAAACACACACACACACACACACACACACTAACTTTTTAGATATTATAATTAAAGATAACACTATCAAAACAACAAAAATGTGAATTTTCACAAACATTTGAACTTTAAGACATATAAGATTAAATTTTATTTTGAATTTGACCAAAATAATTAGTCTAACTGTTTGCGATACCAAAAAATATACTTAAGATTGAAAATAACTATTTATTACAAAGAAATTTTCCAGAGGTCATTTTTGAACATTCAATTCTAGAAGATTGTTGAAAATCTAACAGAAAAAAACAATAATGATGACAAACCTAAGTTATTACCATTTGTCAATACATAGACTTTGGAATTAATACCTAATATAAGTAAAATATGAACATTGACAGGGAGTTGTATAAGCTTAAAAAACATTATAATTTCAAAATTATAAATGTTTATCATCAGCCTAAAAATTTAAATACGTTTTTATGTTTTAAAAATAGACCTAACATTTATGATAAAAAGAGTACTTTTAAATATAATAATTAATGTTGTCACTTATGTACTAAAAGTTGCTTAAAAAATAAAACATTACCATTAAACAGTAGTGGTAGTAGTTCAATCAATTTCTATATTAATCAATCTTTTCCTTGTGATTTTACTAACTATATTTATGTGATACAATGTTCTAGTTGTTAAGAGCTTCATATTGGTCAATCTGAAAATTTCAGATTTTGAACGAGTTTACATAAAACACATATAAAAAAAACCCTAACAAAAGTTCTTTGCAATGCTCAAACATTTTAATGAAAGCTTACAACACAAAATTGGTTATATAAAAGAACCTCTGGTATTTTACAGACAAACTTAAAATAATATTAAACTCTTAATCAGTTTGTTAAAATACTTAGTAACTGTTTTTAAGTGCTAAGCTAAACAATGGGATATCTGCTCTTTGTCCATCATGGTATCAAAACCTGGCTATTAACACACAAGTCTTCGAACTCACCACTGAACCACAAGAGGCTGTAGATATGAACTTCTACAGATTGTTATAACTTATGCAGTGAAAATATTCTATATTAATATTATAGAAACAACTAAGACTGAGGAAAAGTTTAATCTTGAAACCTCATTAAACAACTTTGAAATAATACTAAGGATGAGTATGTGTTTGACATATATATATTTTCCCAATATATATATAAATATGAACACTTACAAATTAAGCTTTTTTTATTACCATTTGAAAGATTAAAAATAAAAAGTGGAAATTATTTCAAAAGTTAAAAAACATATCATTAAATCCAATCATGTTACCTTAAATGGTGAACATACTAATTTATTAACAATTTACATATTCTATACAAAATAAAAGTTTCTAAATTATTAACAGAAAATATTTTTTTGTTTTTTAAACTATTCAAAAATTAATTTTTCAAGACAAAATATTAATTTTCTCTTCTATTAATCTATCCCTCACTTTTTTAAAAGCTGAAGATTGTCTTAAACGGAAGTCAATTTTCCTTATTCAGTTGTAAAAACTTAAGTTGTATATTTTTATAAAAATAATATATGACAAATACCTTAGAAATAGATCCTCTCAAAATTAAACATCAAACTATTGCTTATTTTTAATGTATTTATATTAGACCAATGCTACAGAAGTTTTTACGATTTTGCTTACTCCTATATAGCTCTTGTTTTTCAAAAGTAGAATACAACTTGAAGCAAGTGAAATACCAATTTGTATTGTGCATCAGTAAGTCTTCTAGTCAAGAGCTTTCACAAAATTCCCCTAAATGATAAATATATAGCTGCCAAGTCACAAAACTGACCACCATTTGTTGTTTACAATGAGCAAGAAGTAGTGTATGAGAAGCTTCATCTGACTGGTAAGTACTCACATAAGCAATCGGTTGTACACTTCATTTCACGTTAACACGGGTTTTCATGATGGTTCATACGATGTGAGCAAATAAAACAAAATTTATATACAGCAGGCTTTCATCATATACAAGGTCAAAGTAGACCCAACATGTTGAAAAAAAGATCAATAACAATGGAAGTAAGGTAAATATGACCAAGTAATAGTAGTAAATCAATAATAAATTTGACCTAAGAGATTGAACCATATGTATGTACTGTACTCACTGAACCAATCTTTGTAAAACTATGAAAAAGTTCTTTAATTAAAGAATCTATTGCAGTCTTTGGTTTTGAATTTCGTGCAAAGCTACACGAGGGCTATCTGCACTATCCGGCCCTAATTTAGCAGTGTAAGACTAGAGGGAAGGCAGCTAGTCATCACCACCAACTCTTGGACCACTCTTTTACCAATGAATAGTGGGATTGACCGTCACATTATAATACCTCCACGGCTGAAACGGCAAGCATGTTTAGTGCCACAGTGATTCGAATCCATGACCAGCAGATTACAAGTCAAGTGCCCTAACCACCAAGCCATGCCAGACCTTTGTAGTCTTTAATTCTTCATATGGTCCAAACTTTCTTCCTACAAAGATATGTACTTTTTCCTCCATTTTTTGGCAAGCCTACCTACCTGTTTTTAGACTGCTGATCTATTAGCACTTAGTTTTCTAATTTCACCAATGGTTAACTCTTTCAGAAAAAAAGTACAAGACCTAATGTAAGTTTTGTTTGTTAGGCCTGGAGCAAGTTAGTTATAGCTATGAGGTCAGTGCAAGTTAAAATTTTCTGGCAAAAGTTAAATTCTATCTCTACCTGTGGCAAGTGCAAGTCATTTTTTTGGGGTAATTTTGAACCTTGTACCACTACATATAGTATATACTATGGTAGACAGATCAGCATCTCATAACTGCATAACTATTTTCAGTGTTGCTTCTAGGATTTTTCTCAAGGGGGCTAAATCCACCATTATTGCAGGTAAATGGGCCATCCATGTAATGAAATAGGTATCAACTTCACGAGTCATAAATGCATAACATGATCAAGTAACTTTCATTTGCAGAAACAGTAAACTGAATCATTGCAATTTGTTTCATTTGTGAATGTACTGAAAATATCTACGCATTCACTGACAAAACTTACATTGCAGTCATCTCCTCTGCACCTTTTTCCTTTATTTATTGTTATTTTTTCATCATTTAGATGACAAAATAGTGATTTTTTTGAAAATTAAAAGCTTATTGAATGTCTTCGTACCTTTTGTTTCCTCTGCCATTTTCAATCATTGATATCCCATAATATTAAAGGAATCTCCCTCAAAATCAAATGACATCATAATGCAGCAAATCACATTCCTTTACATATCCAAATGAGCTAATTATTGTTTGGAATTTTTTGGTTACAAATGTGATCTATCCTACGAAATAATGCATAACACATTTTGAAGGGTGGGCAAACAAGAAACATTAAAATGCAAACTTCTGTTGTTTTTGCATGAACTAGTACGCAAGCAAATGATTATTTTATGTCAGTGGCAATCAAAATAGCATAAATACAAGAAGTACACATCTTAGAAGCAACATTGATTTGAAAAATAGGTGTGCTTGTAACATTAATGAATACAAACAGGCAAAAATATGTTCAAACATAGCAGTCATTTCATTTGTTTGCCAGTCAGTAACCTAATTCAAATATTGGGTGTAATTGATAATTTAGTCTTATAGCCCTATACCTTAAATTCAAATTCCATACAATAAATTTTAGTTAATTATGAAATTATCTTTATCATATTAGTTATTAACTTGGTATCAAACTCTGATTAGAAATTAAGTCCTTAAGTACAGTACTTACAAATGAAAATGGAATATATTTTATAAATAATTAAAAAGTTCAATCAGGGGTGAAATTCTCAAAATAGGGGTAGTCAGCTGGGTGAAGCAGACATGATTTTGAAAAAAAAAATCAACATAAAAAACAAGGCAGCTCAAATAAGTCGCGGTATTAGTACTGCCTTAAAACATGTTCCGGTACTTAGTACTGGTGAGTACCAGCAGAATTTCCCCCCTGCACGTTAACAATTGCTACCTAATATAAATAATCACATGACAATTTCAAAATTATTATTTTGTCTTTGCATTTCTTTTTTCTGATTAATTTGTTTTTAAAAACATAGAAAGCCAACTTACTCATTTTTATTGTTTTGTACTTTTCTTCATTTGCCTCATATTCAGGATCAAATTTAAAAACATCTGTAATAGAAAACAAGCTAGTATGAGATTATGACATTTTAACCCAGTACTAAAGATATACAAAAAAAATTTTTATTTTCTTGTAATTATTAGTAGCTTCTGATCAAATATAAGTCAATTAAATCAATCTAATCAAAGTTAATTTGTAAGTTAATGAACTCAATTCTATATACCAAACTAACTATGGAGTACATAAAAAAAATTAGAAATCAATACACAAAAAACTAAAACCTGAGACGATTAAAATACAATGAATCACCAGATGGGTACCCATGTTATTAACAATTTTTTTTTTGGCTATTACTCAAGTGCTATCAAGTTTAAATCTACTTTTTTCAGTATTTTTGATATCAAAGCTCCTTAGTAGTCTTGGAATTTAAGTAGTCTAAGAAATTTTTATAATGTTATTAATGAAACATTAAGAGTTTATCAAAACATTGTTACAAAACAGGTTTAAAGCACATGAAGTAAAGAAACAGAAACTTAGAATGTAAGGAATCACTTCATCAATCTATAAAAAGAAACCAAAACTTTCCTTATTCTACTACTACACTTCACACACTATTTCTATCAAAGTTAATCCACATAAATATTTTAGTTTAACCCTTTGAAGACCAGGGGGGCAATACTGATATCCTGCAATTTATTGGAGATACTTAACCACATTACATGAAATTTAATAAAAATTCACTAAACAGTATCTTATTTCAGTTTTTAAATCATGATTTGAATTGGCATTTCTATAATTTTTTAGAGTTTGAAATTTCCAAAACTTTTTTTGAAAGAACAATAAAAATATCTTATTATTTCATTTGTGTTTTTTTTTTTTTTTTGTTGGGTAGCCAGTTTATATTTGATTATATTGATTGCAATATTTCTTTTGATATTTTATTTCAATGATTGTTGTAAGTCATAAAAAACACAGCAAGAATGGACAAAAGTTAGTCTGTAACCTCAAATTTCAAATGAACATCACCAATACCTTTATCAAGTTAAGTATAGTGATTTTTTTCTAATAATAATCTTGGTTTATCATTTATTTTATTTTCAATTAATTATAAACAAAGTTGTTGAATATGATAAACATAAAAACATTCAATATATAACAATGAGTAATTGGAATATTTTCCTGTTTCCTACAGTACTTGCATAACTTACCTGTTAAAACTTACATACTGTCTTATCATAGAAGAAAATTATTGTAGTTTTCAAATAGATATAACACATACACACACACACACAAACAAAATTTTCAGGAATGAAACAAACATCTAAAGAAACTATGAAATGTTCCTCAATCTTTGGTGTGTACCTATGTCTTCTAAAGTTCCCATGATATTCCATTGATCACCCCTGTACGAGATCCTGCTAGATATTGATCTTAATAAACCATAAATTACTGTTCAAACCACTTTATTTACTCTACATTTGCATAAACAATATATGATAGATTATATCTGATCATATTTAAATGTTCATTGTCATGGTTAACAGTATTTGTTTTTATTATTATTATTTCCAAGGTCCTTGTGAATGTGGACTCCAATAGACTTGAAAAACAAAAGGACCAACAAAAATTAGAATTCAGGAGCATGATACACATATAAGACTGTAATACTAGTTTCTCTGCAATAGCCAATGAAATGAGAGAAGACAATACAATAAACTGTAATAACACTAAAATATATGGATAAAAACCATACACAAGAAAAAGAAGGATAAAAGAAGCCTTCTACATAACTGGTAACACACTTAGCCAACCTAGAAATATTATTTCAGCTATATCCAATAAGCAATATTTTATGTAACCATAACTTTAAATACAATGCAATTCAGTTAGGACAAATTTCCACTCACTCAACAAGTCTTCAGGATTAGTGGCTTCTTCAAGTGTAATAAGGTGAGTGTACTGATCAGCTTCTTCAATTAAGTCCAAATCATCTATACTTGATGGATGATCCTACAGTAATATAAGTGACAATAAAAGTGAATCTTAGAGATTATGAATCAATTTGTATCATTTTGAAAAAAATTCCCACACAATTTAAAAGTTTCAGAATGGAATGATACTGATACAGACTTTTTTCTTATAATGTTCTTAGAATCTAATTTCTGTTTTAAATTGCAGGTACATGAAAAAATAATTATTGATCTACCACAGATCATTATCCACAAGTACATTGTTGAATATGACAAGCCATCAGTTATACTTGATCTATCACAATAAAAAAACTATCATTGTTATAGCATTAAATGCCTAGAAATAAATGTTATTTTCACACACATCTTTTGTTTGAAATTCAAATTGAACTGGCCAAGAGCATTATGAGAACAAACACATGCAGTCTAAATGAAATTATATCACATTTCTGTAGCCTAAAAAATTCCCTCTTTATCCCCTTAAATATTTATTCATAACTTTTATAATACATAAATATTACTATTTTTGATTTTTTTGGTTGCCATGCATACAACACAATGTTTTTTGTAATAATGAGCAGAAAAATACATGCAGAGTTTACTGTTCAAGACAAAATGCAAATTTGAAATGCTATTTCTAAACATCTGGCTTGAATTCAGAATTGGTTTAACCAAAAAGTCACAATAGAAACACTTAAGTAATATTTCATTAGAATTCTTCAGATCTAAAGATGATATTTTGTGAGTTAAGATGATGCTTGAAACAGAAGGAGAATAAATTAATTTCAGTTAAAGTAAGATGTTTCATGCAAAATGATTCATTACTAAAACCTTTTTGGAAACATTTAGCCTGAATTATGCAAGATAATTAATGAAAATTATTATTTCTGGAAAATGAGAGGATATTGTTACTTTACTACTGGTTGTAGGTTCTAACGTTCACTCATTGCTGACAAAGTAAATAAGGAAAATTGATTCATTGCAAATGATCCATTATCAATTTCTTCTTGTTTAATCAGATTTTATAAAATTCAATAGTTTTTGTTACTACAAATTTTATGCTGCTTCCAAGTAAAATTATTACCCATCTGACAGGATTTAACCTTCACATGAACGCAATAATTAGTAGTTGATCTCACATAAAATGTTTGAAGTTTTGATATTGTGTAATTGGAAAAGGAATGATTTTCACATAAATTATGTTTATAATATAATAATATTGGATACTTTAACACATGATGGCAAAAAAAAACAAAAAAAACTGAACTTCCTACAATAAGCAAACAAATACTTGAAAAACCAGTCTGGAATTGAGCTACTCTTACTACTGATGGAACCAAAAAATGTAATTCAAGTTTTATAATACAAAGTGAATAAATGTAGACATACTTATGGTGTACTAAACTTTGAAAGAAAAATGTCTAATGTACAAAGATAAACCAAAAGGTATTAATATACACAGAAGGAAGGTATAACAAATCACAGTAAAAAAAAAATAGCAGGCCACAAATCTATCACTATTGAAAATTAGAGATTTACTTATTAAATTGGGTTTCTTCTTTTGTCATATAATATACTTTACTTTGTTCAATTTTCAAATACTTTAAATATTATGTCAAAACATCACCTAATATAGCTTCATTAATTCATGATTTGTATTGTCAATAGTTCTACTAGTTTTTGTTTAAAAGTGAGAATAACGTCCTACACTAAACACATACTAATAATTACACCTCCAATCATGACAATAATCCTGTAAAAGCAAATGTGCAGCTCCTTCATGAAATACTATTCTAACATAATTTTCTTACTTATTTTACTGCACTATTAATCTTTATTAAACACAACCATTCCTTTATCTTATTATAGCTTACCTTAAATTTATCCTTTCTTATTGCAAACATGACTTCAATCATATATTGTACTCTTTTGTCTAGCTGACTTTCGTGCAGGATGTTCCGCAATCTTTCAAAGACGGCTACATAAAGACAATTCAAGCTTAACTTGTCTAACAATTAATAATTTAATTACGTCTAATTTCAACTACTAAGATGATGTTTCAACATATAAAACATTAATCATACACTATGCAGTAATAAAATACTGATTCAAAAAATATAATATAAACCCTGACAGTAAGAGCTTAATTCTTTATCAAGGTCATTTTGAAGCTTAACTGGACACTTCCCAATATTAATAACCTTGTAACAAAACCAAATATTTTTCTAAATATTCCCCTTAATTTGTCAATTGCAGCTTCAACTCTGAGGTTAACCACATATTGAAGATCTTTTTCTGGAACGATTTAAGAACTAAGAAATATCACGTAACATTACTTAAACTCTCACATTTTAAGTTAACTAAGTAACTTTGTAAATTTCTTTCTTCTTGGGAAAAAAATTAAAAATACCATTATGATGATTAAATTTTGAAATTCTACCTATTCTTAACTATGTAAGCATTACAATACACCAATAAAAAGATATAATAAAATATTTTCCTCTCAGTCAACCACCATTCATTAAAATATAAGTCTTCTGAATCACCACTGGGAAAGCCATGAAAATAGAAAATACTTACATACTTTGATTTTATGTTACTCTTGTATAATTATTTTCTCAATTAACTATTACTGGTTTAAATTTTTTCATTAGTTGTTGCCCCCCAAAAAACATTGCAAGCACAGCTGATCAAAATTAAAACTGTAACATGCTTGAACTGATTTATGATTGTCACTTTAACAAAATTGGTTTAACTATAGGGCTTCAGTTTCACGTTATCTAACACCTCATGTATCCCGAGACTAACTATAGGGCTTCAGTTTCACGTTATCTAACACCTCATGTATCCCGAGACTATATTTTTAGCTTTAGGCATTCTCATAAATTATTCAATATATCTTTATGAAATCTTTGTGAAAAATATATAATTATAAAACATGTTTCATAATAAATTTGAAAGAAGTATTTTTATACTGTTCTAGCATTAATGAAGCTTTAATATTAGTTTGTTATTTACATTCCATTTCAAAAGGACTCATCTATCTGGCACTTACAAATTTTCTAATGGTAAACCAAAAGTAATATCCTCTTTTAATATGTATGCTTATAATCATCCATCACCCAATTAATTCTTAAAAAATTTTTTATGAAGAATTCTAACTCCTTAATACCTTAAAAAATTATTGCACAAAGTATTAGATTCTTTTCATAATTATTATCATAACTAGTACAGCTCAATGTAATCACAAATCCTCTATAAACTAAAAGCAATTCTGATAAATTCTACACTAATTTTTTCTTATAAAAAGAACATTTGTCCAGATGTTCATACAGTTCAATACCATTGATCCCACGTGGAGAGACTTCACTCAACTTCATCCCACACTCTTTGAGGAAACTGATAGCTAACTCCACCGAGTCATCAGTTGGTGTCTCTAGAAGCAGGGTCAACATTTCCAAAGCCACCACTTCATGAGCCTGAACCATATTACAAAATAATTTTTAGTTTCACCCTCCTTTTAACTATGTTTTACTGATATTCTTTTTGGAATTTGATAAACTGAAATTAAATGGATACCTTCAAACACCACTTTGTTAGTAGTAAAGTCTGTAAGTTTTGTTAATCATACGACAAAACAAATTAAGCTAATGTGTCAAGTTCTGCTTTCAAATGTACATTAATGTTTGAAATGTAACCTTTGTTATTTTATTCCATTAGAGAATTGTGCTGTCATATGTTTATTTATATTTCCAGAACTAATCTATATAAATAATACGCTTGCATTTGTCTGTCTGGAACTTTTCTCATATATTTCTCAATCAAACACTATAAATATCATATTGTTAGAAAGACCTTTGTTGAGAAGTCAGGATTGCATATTGGTTTTTCCATTCAGATTCACCTTAGTTGTTTTTTTGTTTAGACAAACTTTTCAATGCAACAAGTATGGTACACAATGGCACAAGGCTTGATTTTAAGGAAATCTCAAGGTTGTCCAATGGACAACCTTACCTGTATCAAAGATTGTCCAGAAGGCTTTATTGGTTGTCAAAAAAACATAGACCTTCAAAAAAAGATTCAAGAAGTTTTGTTACATTAAAAGAGAGAGGCAAATCTAGCCTGATTTTGTACTGATTGAAACTTTCATAAAATTTTGTTTGGAGTTATTATTATGCTATGTTTAATTCCTGGATTTTCCTGCTTTTCTCATGGTAGCTAAGCCTTCTGTATTTCCTAGATTCCATTGGTTGTCTGTCTAACAAAAGCCTTAGGCCTATATGTGCACAATCGAAAGGGGGAAGTAAGTGTTTCAACTGTGATGATTAACAAATAAACATTTCGAGTTTGGTACTTTGTACAAGAGAAATATTGGTACAATCCACCAAAAGGGGCTGAAAATATTAGAAAAATTTTGATTTTGTGATTGGCTAATAATGCTGTTTCAGTCACTAAACTTTCTATCATAAACAAGCTATACCTCTGTGCTGTTTTATGCACGTAAATTTTGTATGGAGTACAATTGAGCATGAATGGCTATGTGTGATAACACAGTACAGTGTATACAGCTTAATTACATTATCACACATTGTACTGCACTATGTTTGTATGCAAATATATGGGTAGGCAGGAATTCATAACAAAAATGAACTCTGATAACACAAATATTTAGTGAGATTAATTTCTAGTATAGATGCTTACAACAATAAAACTAATATGGCTGTCTCAACTCTTTACTAAAAAACCTTCGGTAGGAACTAAAACCATTAAATTTACAAAACATTTTCAGCCCCTTTTGGTGGATTGTACCAAAATTTCTCTTGTACAAAAAAAAAATGGACCAAAAGATATTTTTTTGTGAGTGTTCAAATAAGTTAGGGAACTTGCAAATGATTTTGGTCAAAGATCAGAGTCAACATTACATGTGTAGTGTAGACATGGATAAGTGTACAGTAGACTGAGATACTATTTTGAGTAAGGGTCTGTTCAAGGGCACTAGTTTTTTCATTAAAAACGAGTGATGTGGCACAATGTCATTGTCATCACGAAGACTGACTTCAATTTCAACTTCAGTTTTTTATTTGCGAAGCATTTTATAAAAATAAACAACACTTAACCCATTTAATTTCCTAAATGAAATTAACATTACACTAAACACAATTTCTATGGGTTTTCTCGACTTATTTAGGTCTAAAGTACATATGCACAGTTCATTCCAAACCATATGCTTATCATTTGGTGAACATGCATTCAGATGTTTCTGCATATTCAGCTAACTTTGCCTTCACTACATTACATTTACTTTACTTTACAATAATTTAGCTTTTGTTCATTTCTTAGACTGCTATAAACACCATTTAACTACATTTTTCTTGACTATGGGTTTTATTCTTCATTTCTGTAAGTTTCTTTGTTTTCACTCATAAAACTGTGTCATACACTGTATGCTCACAACTGTTTCATACACTGTACACTATTATAAATACCATTACTATAATTTACTGTTTACTTTACATGTAGTTTTATTAAATATACTTATGTCTATGTGAGTTTGTCTGACCACGTAAAATTTTTCAAACAGATAAGGATTTCTTGATCTAATAAATAATGCCTGCAAAAAAAGATTAGTTTATGTGGCATGTATGAAAATGACAGAATAAGGAAAACTCAAGCAAAGAGCATGAAAACTACTGCAAATGTTTTGCATGTTGTACCTAGTCTCATTATTAATCTGAAGTACAATCTAAGAAAATAATAAGTAAAACCATAGTTTTTGGTAAGTGGGTGGGGATTATTTGTTACACTATTTTAAATTCAATAAGCAAGTTAAATCATATATCAAAAATTGTTTGAGTTGTAACTTCTTAATATATTATGTAAGTTTGTAAACTTAGATCAACCAGTGTTCCCCTCTTATCACTTGGTTTTACACATCACTGAACTATTATTTGCACATCACTGAGATATTATTTCTGCTGCCTAGAAATGAAAAAAATGCAGGATTGCAAATAACAAGCCAATTAAATTCAGTAATAAAAGAATTTACCAAAATTCTCAAAATGGTTTTAAAAGTTTGGCCTTTACAATGTTTCTTAATTTTTGGCATGTGACTTCATATTATCTATTAACCCTATGGACCCAGGAGGGTCGAAATTCGCATGTCACAACATTTTTAGTTACATTCAAAATTTCATTAAACTATTTTATTTTCAATGTATGTTAATAAACTTGGCATCAAAGTTTAGTTTGTACTTCAACTTTTTATATCATCTAAGTTTCAATTTCCTAAGTTCAAAATGAAATACTTAAATAAAATGTCAATTTGCACCACTAAGTTATATGACAGCGTGATCTGTTGTCTTATTTATAGGTTTTTTCTTCCCTTATGAGGGCTTAAATCAATAAGAAACGCATACTATAGATATTGCCAAGCAAGAATATAAAATTTTAGCCTCTTATCTTTTTCCTTTAATGAGATATCACTGTATTTGTTCAACCTACATTGATAAGCTCTTCTCATATCCTCTATTTTTTAACGATTTGTCTATAATTCTCTCTTCCATTGCTATTGGACATGTTTCTAACCAATAGAAAGAGCATGTATTTGTTTTGGTTTAGCATTCAAAGTCAATAATTTCTGGGAAGAGCTTGATATGTCTAGCATAAAGACGTATCTCTGAAGAGTACTGGACATTTTTTCATATATTTATTGGTTAGTTAGAAATACAGAAAAATTATAGTAGATATGGGACATTCTATTCTAGTGTCTAATATTTATTTTATGTTCTAAAATGCATATTTGAAAGCTACAAAAATTAGATTTGGACAACCAACTTAGTGACAGGAAGATATATTCATACTAAACCATGCAACCCGTGCAAAAGGCCTCAAGACTAAAGTTAGTATTAAATTTCTGGGTTTTTGTGTGTATTTCTATTTGCTGTTACATATTTTTTTAAAAGTAAATAAAGTGTAAAAATTAGAAACTTAATAGGTTAGGTAATAAAACTTAAATGAAAAAAATAAATAAATCAAAAAATTTCTCCTCAAGCAATTCACATAACCTACCACCACATGATGTAACTAGATAGTTTATTTATCCTATGCTCCTACCAAGTTATTTTATTGTTTTGTTACACTACTTACGCATGATTCCAAAGGCAATCTATTATAATAATATTCAGTTTTTATCTGTCTAAAAATGTGTGCACACCTTACTATCTAAACACACATACACACACGATTCCAAAGGCAATCTATTATAATAATATTCTGTTTTTATCTGTCCTAAAAATGTGTGCACACCTTACTATCTAAACACACATACACACACATGATTCCAAAGGTAATCTATTATAATAATATTCAGTTTTTATCTGTCCTAAAAATGTGTGCACACCTTACTATCTAACCACACACACACATACCTCATTTCAATGAACGTAAACAAAAGGCAGATGTAAATATATCTTAACAGACATTTTGTCCAAAAAAATATTAAAAGCTTATCAAATTTTCAAGAAGGTCTAACATGAGGTCATAGAATAACATTATAGGTTTATTTATTGATAGTATTAAGTACAGGAAAGTTTAATCCTATATAAACTAAAGCAAAAACTTAAACAAGCTACAGTGTTATATCATCTCTTTATCAAATATAGGTCGTACTTAATAAAGGCTTAACAAATGCTAGGCCTAAGACAAGTGACTTGTAGATTTTGTTGTCTGTGATTAGAATTATTTTGTATTATTCTAGAAATCTTGTACTTAAAAAAGTACTTTTGCAATAAAGATACAATCTTGACTGTAAATGTTTTGCAGGTCTCTGCTAGTAAAACAATAAAATTAAATTAAAGCAGACATGAAACTGTTAGGGATCTAGGGTTATCTAGAATAAATAAATAACTGTCTGTAACAATCTGCCATCATTCAAGAATAAAAAAAAAAAAAAGATATTTTGATTTTATTTCACATTTTTCAACTTTTGCTACAGATGATTTTACTACAGTTAGCAATAGAAAATAAAAAATATAGCTTAAGTATAAAGATCTTACCTCAAAAAAACTTTTGATATTCTTTTAGAAGGTTTTAGAGGTTATCCAAATAAAATATGAAAACCGTAAGATGAATGGAAATGTTTTTATTGTTAGGATGAAAAATGAAAATCATCTTTCACTTAGATGGGCTCAGTAAAAACTTTATAAGTTCACAGAGAAATCTTTAGTAAAAATACTTTCATGGTTACAAGGTTGGTCAAATTAACTAAGCCCAACTCCATAAGAATAATGGCACTTCAAGGCTGCCTAAATTCCCATTAGTATCAGTGAGCTTCACTTTTACATTTTCAGGCACAAATGTACATATTTACAAAAAGTTTAGAACTTGAGAATTTCACGCACTAAATATAAGGTCAGTACACTGATCTAAACTAACATGTTTTCAAAAACTCCTAAATAATTCAAAAAGGATACTGACTTTAATTACAAAAAAAATTATTGAAGTACATACCACTTCCTGATTAATCAGATGAGCAAGAAACCTTGAAGAAGAGAGACTAAGCTGTTTATCATTTCTTCGAAAACCACGACGAAACTGGATTATAAGACGTCGGAGGATGAGCTCTCCAATTTGAGGAAACTGTAAAACACACACAAATGAGTGTATGTAAGTATGTGCGTGTGTGTGTGTGTATATATATATATATATATATGTACTCACATACATATGTATCAATTCTTGTATTAAGAGTGCAACAAAATGTACTAATATAAGATTTGTAAAAATTTTAAAAATAAACAAACTATAACATTGATATTCTATGGTATATAAATCTTATGTGTTCAAGAAATTTCCTGAGAATTATGTCAGCTGTTCTATTGGATAGTTTGTCTGTTTTCAAAGATATATGAATAAAGATAAATAGCAAGAACTATACTGTTAGAAAACACTGGAATGCTTAAAAACAGAAAGAGTATAATCAAGTTTTATTATTAAGTTTTTCTTCTTATTGGAACTGTATTGTTCAAGAACAAAATATTATAGGGTTATCTTTCAGTATACATCATGCAATTTACATGCATCTGTGGAAATATCATTTTACTTACAAACAAATAAAACAATATATTCATGCAAAAGAAGCAAAAAAAGTTAACACTTAAGAAATATGTTTTCAAATTATCATTTGAAGAAAATAAAAATACAATTCTTTGAAGGTACAAAACATGTAACAATGTCATAATTCACAGTAGAAAATGTAACAAAAATAAGGAACACTACACAGAGCTACAGTTTACAGTAATATCCAAGACAAGAAACATACTATATCAACAGTAATATCCAAGACCAGAAACATACTATATCAACAGTAATATCCAACACAAGAAACAAAGTATTGTTCCAGTTTAGGTAAGAATGCTGTATCAATACTAATGTCCAAGAAAATAATAAAAGCCCTATAACCTGAGCTCTTTCGAAAAGTGGACCTTTCTTTTTCAGTTTACCCCAAAAGAAGAAAGGTCCACCTTTTGAAAGCACTCGGGTTATAGTGTTTTATCATACTGTATCAAGACTTCTTGAACCTATGTGTTTTTCTGACATCATGAACATCCAAGGAAAGAAACAAAAAAAGTGTTTAGAATGTATTACAAGAAGATGTGAGACAGTGTTATTATTAAAATTATTAAGAATCATGCAGAAAAACAATGTTATCATTCAAGAAATGAAACATAGCAATGATATGATTTAACAAAGAGAACAATGAATGTTCAAAAATATAGTAAAATACAAAACAGAAGAGATGTTCATTCTCCAAATCAGCTTTCTGGTGCTTACTTGGTTTATTTTTTCTCTGTATCTCGGAAACATAACCTCATTTTCAAGAGAAGTTAGTTACACAATTGGAATTGAAATAAAGAAGTGCTGTAGGTCAGAGACCCTGGGCCATTTAATGGGGTCCAGGACACTACACTAATGACAATCAGGAGATATCTTTTCCACACAAATATGAATGAACTTTGGCATTTGTAGTAAAAGAACTATTACTTTCTTATCCATAGCAAATATTGAATTTTTAAGTTTTTCTCTTTTGCCAAAATAGTAAACACCAGTATTATAAACATTTTTATAGGAAATCGATTAAGCTAAAAAAAATTTCAAAAAAAAAGACATCCTAGGTAAAGCTTCTCAGTTTCCCTACAATTTAAAAACATTGCAATATATACTATGTCAACTAATAACATGTGAGCTGACAGGCAGTAATTTTGGTATGCTAATCACTACTTCAAGAGAGATCATACACACAAGTAGGTATTTTATTTAACTTTGATTAGGAAAGATGGATTACATCTTATCAGATGTGTCAAATAAATTTATGATTCTGAATTCCTGATCATGTTCAATGTTATGCTCCATGAAAGTTTATGATTAGCTGACTCAAGTTATTCACTTCCCTACATTCATACTGAAAGGAAGTCAAGGGTAAAATGTATCAATCACTAAAGCTGCAGCTTTCTTTTTTTTTTTGTTCTATTCACTCCTGCATAAAGATTTTATACTCATAGAACCATGTAAGGAAATTTGTTTACTCAGTTTTTGAGAGCATTGTATATTAATGTAGTACAGCAGAATTGCACATATAAGTTGAAAGCAGCAATATAACAAGATATTAGAAAGAAGACTTCATAAACATATAAAAATAATCCAAGTCTAAAACTACAATAGTAATACATCTTATAAATAGTTATTTATGTTGTTTCCACATAAGCAAATTATTTTAAAACCATACAAAAAAAGAGACCAGTTTTCAGAATTTCACATGCAAAGTTTTGGTTAGGATTAGAGCAGCATACATCAGGACTGGTATGTAACATTTTGTATGCAAAAATAGATATAGAATGTAGGTTATATTGCCAAACAAAATGATGATTTAAGAAGTGAAATTCCTACTATGCAAATGTTTAGGTGCTGACTCATATTTGTCTGGAAAACTTTCTCTCCCTTTTGAATGTCAATGGTTCAGTTAATAAAAAGTTAGCCACCAATACTGTATCATGTAGTACTAAACAGGTGAAAATTGTTTTAATATTCTTTACAAATGTGAATAAAGTTTGAAAACTTAAAATAGTAATCAATTTATTCTCAGTAAAAATGTTATTATTCATCTCACTAAATTTAAGAAAAACTAATTGTATTATATAAAATTACACAAAGCATTATTCTCAATTAAGGTAAGAACCAGATAATATTATTACCCCTTGTGTACAATTTTAATCATGGGATTATTAAGGCAAATCTAAATACTATGTATTACCTTAGAATTGATGACTGCAACAAAAGCAGAATACACATGGCTGAAAGTAGGTGATATTGCTTGTGCCTGTATAACGGAACGAGCTAAAAGACCTCTGAGAAAATAGTATAAAGAAGTTAGTAACATGCATATTATACAAAATAATCTTTTAGTAATGTTTATATTACTAAAACATACGATAAATAATGTGATCTATTATAGTTTTTTAAACTTAAAGAAACTGTTAATTAGACTATGTTTTACAAAACTTTACAAAAACCAAATAAACAGAATTTAAACTCTAGTAGCATTTTTCTTCACTTAGCATGCATACAAAACAATTAGATGCCACTTCAGTGAAGATCTCGACCACATATTAATACTTAAAAACATACACATTCAATGGACTTTTCACTGAATTATGCTTAGGAATTTCATTTTGAACCTCAAGATCACAAAAGCATCTCTCATAGGATCTGTTCTGCAGTTTTGTAAAAATCAAGCAAGCAAACCTCACAGGTAATTCTAATCAAAGACCATACAATTTTTACCTCAATCAAAAATGAATGAGAGAGAGAGAGAGAATCTCTGAAGAAGCAGATTTTAACAGGCATTTATGAATATAATGTTAGGAGCATAATTCTAAATAGTATGATTAATTTAGTTTTAGTTAATGAAAGATATCAAAATAGCAAGAAACTTTGACAATCATTGACATTTTACTGCAAAAATGACACATATGTATGCATTTATTAGTAATTAGTGGTATACTGGTTACTCATGGTGTACCACAATTTCAAAATGCTATATTATTAGTTACTATGCATTCAGTGGAGTCAGTGTTACTGTGGAGATGATATTTCCATGATCCTTTACAGTTTGATAAGGCATACTTTAACAATGGCAGAGTCTTATCAGTCAAATAATATAATTCTTCTGGGAGGAGGAGGAGGAGGAGAAGAAGAAGAAAAAAAAAAACTCAACCAGTGCCATTTGAAATATTTTCCTTTTCTCTGGGGTTGGTATTGATAATACAAAGACAAAATGCCTTAAAGGAATTTAGACCTACTTACAGAGTGACAAAAGTTAAACTGCAGGTTTGTCATACACTTAAATGCTTATATTTATTTTTAATGAAAATAATAAATACATACAAACTAAAATATTTTATTTCCAATGAAGTTAGTAACTTTTCCAAAATACAATACTTGCTAGATGGTACTATGCAAAGATATATTGACAAGCTCATTCAATAACACAGCAATAGTAGCATCACTCTGTAGTACTAACTTTTCCTAGAAATATCTGCTATAACAGATGTTATATAATTCCAGTTACATGTCCTAAATATCTTTGTTTATAATTAAATGCCTTGTACCTTGCATTGGCACTGACTCAAATGAAAGAATGTTTAAAAAGAATATTTAGGACTTGTATGCAAACAGTAAACACGGTAATAACATGGATCAGGCCAAATGTAGACTACACATTCTGTAAATGCTTTATACAAATGACAAGTCTTGTAAAGATATTTCTGAAGTTATTGTCAAAGCACTTTACTGTTCACAAAGAAATACAATATAGTGGAAATTTATCTTGGTATTGGGCCAGGTCTAAACAATGGCTAAGCCTCTCTCTTCGCAAGAAAGTTGAAATTTACTAAAAAAAACAATACTAGAAATGGCCATAGCCAAGAAGTTGAGACAAAACATCAAACTTTTTTTTACCTAGTATAAAACTAACTTTGGAGATTTTTTTCAGTCGTTTTTGTTATTGTTTATAATTAAGCACAAAGCTACACATGGGACTAATCTCTGATCTGCACACCATGGGTATCGAAACCCAGTTTTTAGCAGTGTAAGTCCACAGACATACCACTGTGCCACTAGAGTTTTTTTTCAGTCTGTAGTAAATTGCTTGTATATTCTGTAATATGTACTGACAATGGGTTTGAATTCAAAATGATTTCCCAGTTTACGTAATTGAAAAATATAGTTTATTTAGTTATTATAAGTTCTAATCGCTGTAAATCTAAGAATAAAAGTTATTTGTTTCTAAACTTAAGAAAGTTTGATGAATTTGATTTTTTTCAAGCTTTTTAACCCTATACATATGGTAGGGTCAAAGTGCAAATGTCAGGACTTTTTAGAAGAATTACATTCAAAATTTGATTAAACAACTTCATTATTAATTATGAATGTGTGTAAATAAGCTAGACATCAAAATAGTGTATAGTTCCAAGTTCTATATTATCTGAGTTTTAATTTCTCAATTTTAAATGAAAATATTTAAACATATTCTCAATCTCCACTTCTCTGTATCACTTGATCCATCTGTGCTCCAAATAGCCTATTTTAAATTTTCTTTCTACCCTTAACATGATATTCTTAGTGTCCCACGAAATACAAAAGTATACTGTAGATATTTGCAAGCCAGTATATAAAACTTCTTGCTAAAACATGAAAAAAAAGTGAAATCCATATGCTACACAATTCCTCATCCTACCTTTTCTAAAAAATTTTAATAATTCTCTTCAACATTTTCTATTGGATTATTTATAACCTTAATAACTTTGCCATAAATCAGAAACACACCAAATGTGCTCGTACATGTGATAGCTTATATTGTTTCTGTTGGCATGACTGCATTTAACAACATGTACACAACATGAGGGTGTGGCCTAGTAGCCATTGGTTGCATAACTAGCCAAAATAATGCCTGTTGTTTGTATTTACTTTGTTTGGACTACACAGCAGTTTTGGTTTAGCTTGATATACTGCTTACTTATTACATCCAACAAATAATAAGTGTTACTTAAGGTAAGTTTGCTTACAGCAAGTTAATATTCATTATTCTTCATTTGGTAAAAAGTTGATTGTTGAATAACTTGTTCATTTAACTGCATTTGTCAGAAATTACTAGACTTGGAATAATAACGGTCTGAAAACATACATCACCATTAAAAATGTTAACCTATTTACATGAAAATCTCTAAGTAGGTAGGAAGCACTAAAGAGGATGGTTGGTTTGTTGTTTGTTTTCAGCATAAAACTACACAATGGGCTGTCTGCACTCTGTACACTGAGGGGGGCTTTAACCATGGATTTTAAACCACTACCAGACCACTGTGACCCATTGAGTCAACCACTATTCAGAGGTTATGAAGAATTCAAGCTAATTTCAATATTGCACCGAAATGATAGTTTATTTTGAGATAATTTAATTAAATATTTCAATCCATTCATGTTATTCATAATTCAAGAAAAGATATTTGATTGTTGATCAGGAGTAAAAGGAAAGACCATTTCATTTTTCAAAAAAGTGAAGTAAGAAGTTTGGTAAAGAGCACGAACGGTAGTGTGAATGTTTTTTTGACTGAGAAAATAAGCAAACAAACAATC